>NC_134892.1:24345026-24390026 GCF_041734735.1 Babylonia areolata
GAGTATTATCCAACTCCTGTCTCTCTCCCCCCCCCCCTTTCTCTCCCCCTCTCTCTCCCTCTTTCTCCCCCCCACTGCCTGTCTCTGTATGTTTCTGTCATTCTGTATGGAGAGCTCTCATGACACTGTTGTTATCAATGTGATAACTGTACTATTGTGAGTGAGTGTGTGTGTGTGTGTGTGTGTGTGTGTGTGTGTGTGTGTGTGTGTATGCGCGCGTGCGGCGCGCAGAAAGTGGCACGCCGCTGTAATATATACAGTGTCATCTCATCTGACACAACCTTTTTTGACAAGACTTTCCAACAGACAGCGCTGCGCTATATACATGTAGGTGTTTATATCTGACACTGAGGGCCACAATGCGTATTGACAGCCACTGTTTCCTTCTTTTTCTGTTTTCGTTTCTTTCTGAAAACGGCAATATCACCCACCTTCGTAAAGGGTAGGGAGGAAAAGGTGTTGGGTGTGTGTGTGTGGGGGGGGGAGATTAGGGGTAAGAGGAACTGGAATAGAGGTGCTGGTGGTGGTGGTTTGGTAGTAGCAGTGTCGGCGTCTGTACAATTCTTTATTTGCCCGCTAGTTTTGGAGCCTCGACGACGACACCTACCCCACCCCACCCCACCCCACCCTAACTTTTCCCCCCACACCCCTTCCTTCTCCCCCCCCAACCCCTCCCCTACCCTACCCCGCCGCCAACGTGCCCCCCACCCGCACCCCTCCCCGTACCCGTACCCCATGCGGTGGTTTTGAGCGGAGCTAAACAAGTCCCAGTGCATTAGCCATTGTGCCCAGCGGACCGATCAGGGGAGGTGACGATCGGCCTCGTCTCAAAGGGAGAGAACTGAAAAAAAGGCAATGGGAGGGGTGGGGGGGGGGAGGAGGGGCGGGAGTGGGGACGGGAGGGGGGGGGAGAGAGAAATGAAAATAAAAAAGGATTTAAAAAAAAAAAACCCGAAGGAAAAGAAAGAAAGACGAGAGAGAACTAATGGAAAGAAGGGAGTTGTTTGTTGTATTCTTCCTTTCTTGTTTCCTGAAGGAAGGAGTGAAGGAAGGAAAGAAAAAGAGAGGTTTTTTTGTTTGTTTGTTTTTCAAAGAAAGGTAGGGAAGAAAGAAGGAAAGAAAGAAGAAAAAAAAACACGAGGTTTTTGTAAAATAAGGAATCAAAGCACAAAGATAGAAAGAAAGAAACGAGAAAGAATTGAAGGGGAAAAATAGAGATGATAATTAATAATAATAATATGACGATGATGATAATAATAAGAAGGAGAAGACTAGATACTTACACAGCACATTAACCAAAAATCTGCTCAAGCTGCTAACAAAATACACATTTTTTGTTGTTATTGTTGCATGGCATCAGTGTGTCGCATACACACTAAAATGTGATCAGCAAACCACACACACACACACACACACGCGCGCGCGCAGACACACACGCGTTAATATCTCACAAGCATGACTTTTTATTACCATATCTAGCATACATCTCGTGCCCATCTCGTAAAGACTGCAGACCCAGCATACACACGTTTAAACGTACATTCAAACATACACATGCAAATACCATCCGCCCTCCGCACTAACGCACACACACACATACAGAAACATACACACAACCACGCACGCGCGCGCGCGCGCACGAGATGAAAAACAAAAGAAGGGGAAAAAAAGGAATGGGGGCGGGGGGGGGTGGGGGGGGGGGGGGGGGAAGCAGAAAGAAGGAAGGGTGGAAAGAAAGAAGGAGGAAAGCGATATAAAGGACGAATGGCGGAAAGAGGGAAGGAAGAGGAAGAACACCATTTGAAAGAAACTATTCGTCAAGACAAGGTGTGTGAACTTTTGGCGCTTCAGAGAGAGGGGTTTCGGTTTTCCGCCTTTTGTCTCCCCCTCTCTCCCCCCCCCCTCTCTCTCTCTCCCCACCCTCCTCTCTCTCTTCTCTCTTTGTTTCCCTCCCTCCCCCGTCTCTCATCAATCTATCCACATTACCTCAATGCACCCATTTCTTCGATTACAGTATGATGTACAGTGTAAAACAAGCCGTCAGACCTGCTCGTTTGTCTCCGGAAATTCTAGGTTTGTCTTTGTGTGGTGTGAAATTCTCCCCCGTGTCTATCTGTCTTGTCTGTTCTCTGTCTCTCTGTCCCTGTCTGTCTCTCTTTCTCTGCCTCCCCTCGCCCCTCTCGGTCTCTCCTACCTACACCTATTCCTCCCCCCCCCTCCCTCCCCTCTCTCTGTCTCCGACTCTCATTTCTTACCTCGCTCCCTCTCTGTCTCCCCCCTTCATCTACGTTTCTTTCCTTAGCGCTCTCGCTGTCTCTGTCTCTCTCTCTCTCTCTCTCTGTGTCTGTCTCTGTGTCTCTGTGTCTCTCTCTCTCTCTCGTTCTCTCTCTCTCTGTGTCTCTGTCTGTCTGTCTCTGTGTCTCTGTGTGTGTGTGTGTGTCTCTCTCCCCCCTCCTTCCATCCCTCCCTCCATCTCGCGTACCCGTACCCGGTTGGTTTTGCCCCCCCCCTCCCGTACCCCGACCCCCCCTTTCCCTCTGTCTTTTTTTATTTTTTATTTTAAAAATATTTTTTAAATAGATTTTTATTCTCGTTGCGCAATTAAAATACAAATCTGCCATATCCTACCCCCACCCCTTTTTACGCGGCTATGATTTATTATCCGGGCGAGGGGGTTCGGGGGGGGGGGGGGGGAGAGACCGGGGAGGGGATGATAAATAGGTGGGCGGGTGGGGGAGGGGGGGGGAGCTGTTTACACAGACACATTAATTTGTGTTAATGATCTAGGTAGGCGCCAGCAACTGTCTACTGAGGGGAAAGAAGGGGAAAAAACCGAAGAAAGAAAAAAAAGAAAAGAGATAATTAATCGATTAAGGGAAGAGGGGGGGGGGGGGTTAGGGGCGGGGGGAGTCTATCAAAAAATGCGTCGGGGTTGGGGGGGGGGGGGAGGGAGTCTATCAAAAAAAAAAAAAAGCGTCAGTGTGCCGTCTGTCTCTCTTCTCTCCGGTCAGGGAGGGGGGTGGGGAGGGGTCGGTCGGAGGGGGGGGGGATATATCATTCGTTCAGTGCAGGCTGTGATAGTGCAAAGTGCGTAGGTGGACGGGAATGGGGAGAGAGTGGGGGGGAGAGGGAGAGACGGGGACTGGATGGGGGTGGGGGTGGGGTTAGGGGGCGAGAAAAAAGGGGAAAAAAAGAAGAGAAAGAGAGGAGACAGATACAGATTATGTGTTATTCAATTTTTTGTTTCTTACATGCATGGGTAGAAGAAGGAGAGAGAGAGAGAATGAATGAATGAATGGTTTATTCATATAGGCCACAGCCCCTCAAGAAGGGGTATTAGAACAATGAACACAATTTAAGGATGAATAAACAATGAAAACAAGAATATGAAATGGCTCGATAGAGAGAGAGACAGAGACAGAGAAACAGTCTCCAAATAATTTCTTTCTTGACTGTGTTGGGTGTGGAGACGAAAACAGAGAGAGACAGCAGGGCATGGAGAGACGATGAGAGAGAGAGAAGGAGGGAGAGAGAGGGAGGGAGGGAGAGGGAGAGAGAAATTGTGTTATTTCACGACTTCTTTTTTCAGAGACGTAGAAAAAGAGCTAGGTAAAGACACAGAAAGAGAGAGAGAGAGAGGAGGAGGGGGGGAGGAGGAGGCGTCATATATTCAGCATTATTTAACAACTCAGTATTCAGAGAGAACTAAAAAACACAGAACTCAAAAAACGTTTTTTTTATTCAAGGATTAAGAGATGGTTTATTCATAAAGGCCATGGCCCAGAGAGACAGACAGACAGACAGGCAGACAGACAGACACACAGAGAGAGAGAGAACGTTCGCACTCCAACCCTCGCCAAGCCGCCATCTTGGGCGGATGTAGAAAGGCATCACAGGGTCGCGGGGAAGTGTGGGAAGGGGAGGGGAGGGAAGCGAGTGGGGAGAGCGGACCAGGGGCGATAATGAAAACATACGAGGCCCCTAGCGGGCCCCAGCAGCTGCCTAGATGGGGCCTGTGACAAGGACACAATTTATGACGCTGCAGCTGGGCAGGCCGGGGCCCTGCACGGGATGCAGGGAGGAAAAACAGGGCCCATATTTTGCAAACATCAGGGGCTGCTTGTTGTGAACTTTGCCGGGGGGCTGGAGGAGGGAGGCGAAGAAAGGGAAGGGAAGAAAGGAGGAAGGATGGATGGATGGATGGATGGATGAGGGCGTGTGTTGTTTTGGGGAGGTGTGTGTGTGTGTGTGTGTGTGTGTGTGTGTGTGTGTGTGTGTGTGTGTGTTGTATTGTGTGTGTGTTGTATTTGTGTGTGTGTGTGTGTGTTTGTGGGTGTGTAGACTGCACGCATCTATGCTGTGGAACCGGTCCCAGGAGGGAAACGTGAACTTCAAAGGGCCACCATTTATTTATTCAAAGGGCAGCGGTTTAACCGTTCAAAGGACAAAGAACTATGAACACGAAGGACGAGGATTCCGATGAATAAAGAACCCCGAGTTTACTGTACAAAGAACCACACGCTGCCTGTACAAAGTTGTCAAACAAAGGAGAACCCAGGGTTAACAACAATGAACCACACGCTGTCTACAGATTCGATACACAGCAGACCACGATGTAGTTGTACAAAAGATCACAGTTTAGTTACAAAGAAGACCACGATGTAGTTGTACAAAAGATCACAGTTTAGTTACACAGAAAACCACGATGTAGTTGTACAAAAGATCACAGTTTAGTTACAAAGAAGACCACGATGTAGTTGTACAAAAGATCACAGTTTAGTTACACAGAAAACCACGATGTAGTTGTACAAAAGATCACAGTTTAGTTACACAGAAAACCACGATGTAGTTGTACAAAAGATCACAGTTTAGTTACACAGAAAACCACGATGTAGTTGTACAAAAGATCACAGTTTAGTTACACAGAAAACCACGATGTAGTTGTACAAAGGATAACAGTTTAGTTACACAGAAGACCACGATATAGTTTACAAAGAATCACAGTTAGATTACACAGAAGACCACGTTATAGTTGTACAAAGGATAACAGTTTAGTTACACAGAAAACCACGATATAGAAGCCCGGGTTCAGTCATGTAAAAGAGCCAATATTTGTCCATAGTGCGACGATTTAGCTGTACAGTGACTCCCGTGCAGAAAGGATCATGATTTACCTGCACAAAGCGCCACGATTTGATTATGGAAAGAACTACGATTTATTATTTTGACAAAGGACCAAGATTACGGTGTAGAAAGACCGGGTTAATGGATGCAGGGAAGTTCATGGAGAAAAACCACGACTTAACCCTTTTGCGTTGATTTGAACCTTTTCCTAGAGTTTGGCTGTGGCCACATTAAGCACAAGAGGGTTAAATACACCAAGGACCACTAGTGACCTGAACAACGACGAGTGACATTGCAACAGACACTTTTTCTTCTCCAGTCGTGCTGCCTTCTGGTTTCTGCAAACGAAACGGAACGATAAAGATTTTGTTCAGTATAGGTCACAGTCGCTTCTGAGTAGGATCCAAACACAAACGGATTTTTTTTTTTTTTTTTTTAAATACCAAACACACAGAAAAAGAACTTTACAGGCAGTCATGTCTTGACAACGTCTTGACATCAGTCAGTGTCAAAGCAGCCATCGCACACTGTTCCACAGCTATCACACTGTTTTTTTCTTGTATGGTTGTGCGGACTCCGCCAATAAGGCAGCCATATTCCGACAGCTGATAGGATTACGAGATCTTTAATTGTATACCTGACGTTCTGTTCGCGAACGCACACATAGTGAGTTACGTTATAGTATGGCAGGCGTGCATATTAAGCCGACGTAGATTGCAGGTGGGGAAAAAAAAATCTTCATCCGTAACCCTCCGAGATTTGAGATGACGGGAATCTAAACTTGCACGAGGCTATGTGGAATGGTAGTAACCACTCTGCCAAGATGCCAGTCAGATCAGGAGTTGGAAAGATCACAAGTTCAGTTTATAATGATAATAATAATAGTAATAATGATAATAAAAATGATAGCAGTAAAAGAGACAAAAGTCTGTCTTGAGCTGGAATACACACAGGACGGTGACACACAGTAAACAACACAGTGTGCACGTGCACAGCGTTCCACAGCAGTCTGACAGTGGCACCACGGCCAATCATCTTCATTGCCTTCTGCCCCTCCTCTCTCTCCCCCCACCCCTCCCACCTTGGGTTCATGCAGAGTCCCCCCCCCTCCTCTCTCTCTCTCTCCTTTCCTAGCCCCAGTGAAGAACACTGGAACACCAGAACGGAAATAACTATAACGTGTTTGTGTGTGTGTTCCTCCGTTTCTTTTGTTTCGCTTGGGAGTAATGTTGGGCAGGTGTGTGTGTGTGTGTGTGTGTGTGTGTGTGTGTGTGTGTGTGTGGATATCTCCCTCTGTGTGTGTGTGGGGCGGGGGATATTTTCCTGTGTGTGAGTCTCTGTGTGTGGGGGGTGGAGGGGGGATATCTCCCTGTGTGTGTGTGTGTGTGTGTGTGTGTGTGTGTGTGTGTGTGGATATCTCCCTGTGTGTGTGTGTGTGTATCTCCCTGTGTGTTTGTGTGTGTGTGCGCGTGTGAGTGTTGTAACTGGGTGACCTTGAACGTGGTGGCAGTAATGAGAAACGAGAGTTACCGAGAGCCAGAAAGGGCGAAGGGGGGGGGGGGGGGGGGGGGGGGGAAGGGAGGGGGGGCGGGAAAGGGAAGAAGAAAGTAGCTGTTGGGGGGGGGGGAGGGAGGGAGGGAGGAGGTGGAATGCCGAACATGCATGCATGGGCAACAGGCAGGGAAAGGTGATATGTCTGATGTGAACACGCCTTCTGCTTATCTCCTCCTGCACCCAATGACGGCACAGCGCATCAAAGTATATAGACAGACAGACACAGCACAGAGAGGCAGAGACAGACACAGAGAGACAGAGAGAGAGAGGGAAGGAAGGAAGAGACGAGAAGATGAGAGCACACCTTGTTGATTCACCACCCCCCACACCCCCCCCATTTCCTCCCCCTCTCGATTCTGCCCCCCCACCCCCACCCCCTCCTCCCTCCCCGCCCTTCTCCTCATCTCGTGTCGATCGTCACGGCTGATGGGGGTTGCAGGGAAAACAGATTGTTGCTCATGAAATAAACATTCCGGCCCGCTATCTCGCGCCGAGTCGTTTTTAATTTGCCCTTGTCGTGCTGCGAGCTTTCCGTCAGCGAGCTTGAGTGTTGTGGCTGTTAAAGCAGGCAATCCACGGTCCGCTGACGTGAACGTTGTAGTACGTCCGTCGGTTTTTCCGACTGAGTGGCGGTTAAAATTCAGCGCCGAGGTTTTATAGTGACGGATGTTTGCGGGGTGGGTGGGGGAGGGGGGGGGGATCAGTTTAACGTCTATTCACCAGAAGTGTTATTAGACGGAACGGATGTTAAGTTTGTTTTACTGTGTCGCTCAGTGGGACAGGGCCTTTAGCTTGATTCCCGACTGTTTGATGCAGTGGGAAGAAAGAGATCTTCCTTTGTTGTGTTCTTCTTTTTTTCTTTTCTTTTTTCTTTTTTTCTTTTTTTTCCATTCGCAATCTGCACTGTCTCACCCTCAGACATGTAACCGGAAGCTCCTTGTCAGAATCCGGTTCGGACGCAGACCAAAGAAACGCATATATATATATATATATAATTAACAGTCACTTAGTTAGCTGCTTGCAGAAAGTTAGATGTGTAAAGTAGTCCAAGTCCGGTTATACTGTCATATATCGAGGTAAGAAAATAGGTTGCAAGACGGCCCTGTCGAGCGAACCGAATAATTTGACAAAAGCTTATGTGATATTTTGGTGCAGTCGTGTACACCATGTCAAACTGTCATAAAGGTGTGCTGTGTTCGCCAAATTTTGCAGTAATAAGACGTTTCCGCCACGCCGGTCGCCTCTTCATCCAATCAGCGCAGTTCCTTGCCTTCAGTGCTGAAAAGTCATTCCTTTGGCCAGACCCAACTAGCTAACAAATGCCGAAATAAAATGTAGCACGGAGACATTTTATAGAAGAAAAGAAGAAGAAGAAGAAGAAAGCTTTGTACAGCATTTCTCTGTCTCTCAGGCCCAGAGAGTAGTAGAAGTATAACCCCCGAAAGCGGGCTTTGGCTGCCTGCATGTCGGGATATAAACGGTCATACACGTTAAAGCCCTCTCGTATATACGAATGAACGTGGGAGTTGCAGCCCACGAAAGAAGAATGAAAAGTAGTTGTCAGGCTTTTTAATGGTGGCGGTGAGTCCGACATTCTATCGGTAAACCGTAGCTCGGATTGGTCTGTGTGTGTGAGGGGCTTTAGGGGAGGATATCGGTGCAGGGTTTTTTGGGGGCGTCGATTAGAGAGAGGGGCGGAAAGAGAGGCTTTTTGAGGAGTGGGGTGTGGTGTGGTGTTTTTGGGGGGAACAGGCATGGTTCTTTGTTGGCCTGCTCGCCTTACAGCCGGCTATATTATAAACGACCCAATCATACACTGAACAGTCGGGGGATTTATTTTATGTTGGGGTTTTTTTTTTCGTGTTTTTTTTTTTTCCACGGGGTCTCTTCCTGTCTGTTTGTCTGTCTGTCTACCCGCGTGCCTTGACTGTGTGTGTGTCTGTTTGTCTCTGTCTGTCTGCCCGTGTGTCTTGACTGTATGTGTGTCTGTCTGTCTCTGTCTGTCTGCCCGTGTGTCTTGACTGTATGTGTGTCTGTCTGTCTCTGTCTGTCCGCCCGTGTGTCTTGACTGTGTGTGTGTCTGTCTGTCTCTGTCTGTCCGCCCGTGTGTCTTGACTGTGTGTGTGTCTGTCTCTGTCTGTCCGCCCGTGTGTCTTGACTGTATGTGTGTCTGTCTGTCTCTGTCTGTCCGCCCGTGTGTCTTGACTGTGTGTGTGTCTGTCTGTCTCTGTCTGTCCGCCCGTGTGTCTTGACTGTGTGTGTGTCTGTCTGTCTCTGTCTGTCCGCCCGTGTGTCTTGACTGTGTGTGTGTCTGTCTGTCTCTGTCTGTCCGCCCGTGTGTCTTGACTGTATGTGTGTCTGTCTGTCTCTGTCTGTCCGCCCGTGTGTCTTGACTGTGTGTGTGTGTGTCTGTCTCTGTCTGTCCGCCCGTGTGTCTTGACTGTATGTGTGTCTGTCTGTCTCTGTCTGTCCGCCCGTGTGTCTTGACTGTGTGTGTGTCTGTTTGTCTCTGTCTGTCTGCCCGTGTGTCTTGACTGTGTGTGTGTCTGTCTGTCTCTGTCTGTCTGCCCGTGTGTCTTGACTGTGTGTGTGTCTGTCTGTCTCTGTCTGTCTGCCCGTGTGTCTTGACTGTATGTGTGTCTGTCTGTCTCTGTCTGTCCGCCCGTGTGTCTTGACTGTGTGTGTGTCTGTCTGTCTCTGTCTGTCCGCCCGTGTGTCTTGACTGTATGTGTGTCTGTCTGTCTCTGTCTGTCTGCCCGTGTGTCTTGACTGTATGTGTGTGTTTGTCTCTGTCTGTCTGCCGGTGTGTCTGTCTGTCTCTGTCTGTCCGCCCGTGTGTCTTGACTGTATGTGTGTGTGTTTGTCTCTGTCTGTCTGTCTGCCCGTGTGTCTTGACTGTATGTGTGTGTGTTTGTCTCTGTCTGTCTGTCCGCCCGTGTGTCTTGACTGTGTGTGTGTCTGTTTGTCTCTGTCTGTCTGCCCGTGTGTCTTTACTGTATGTGTGTGTGTTTGTCTGTCTGTCTGCCCGTGTGTCTTGACTGTATGTGTGTGTGTTTGTCTCTGTCTGTCTGTCCGCCCGTGTGTCTTTACTGTATGTGTGTGTGTTTGTCTCTGTCTGTCTGTCCGCCCGTGTGTCTTTACTGTATGTGTGTGTGTTTGTCTCTGTCTGTCTGCCCGTGTGTCTTGACTGTATGTGTGTGTTTGTCTCTGTCTGTCTGCCCGTGTGTCTGTCTGTCTCTGTCTGTCCGCCCGTGTGCCTTGACTGTATGTGTGTGTTTGTCTCTGTCTGTCTGTCTGCCCGTGTGCCTTGACTGTATGTGTGTCTGTCTGTCTCTGTCTGTCTGTCTGCCCGTGTGCCTTGACTGTGTGTGTGTGTTTGTCTCTGTCTGTCTGCCCGTGTGTCTGTCTGTCTCTGTCTGTCTGCCCGTGTGTCTTGACTGTATGTGTGTGTTTGTCTCTGTCTGTCTGCCCGTGTGTCTGTCTGCCTCTGTCTGTCCGCCCGTGTGTTTGTCTGCCTGTCTGTCTGTTTCTGTGTCTTATTCTGCCTATTTCTGTCTCTCCACTTGCCTCTCTGTCTGTCACTATGACGGATGTCTCCACAGGTAGGACAGTTCCTACACTGCAGCAAGGTTATGTAGACGGGAGAAAAAGTTGAGAACAGTGCAGGTGACAGACAGACGATGAAGAGTGGGCACCCGGTGGAGACACACACACAACGTACCTCAGTGGGTGGGGGGGAGAGAAGAACAGGGACCCTCAGTGCAAACAGAAAACTGGGCGTTGTACGTGCCGAGATGTTGACGGGACAGTTGAGTCCTGCCTACCGCTTAGCACGGGCTTTTGGATGATAATCGCCACATTCGGTCACAATAAGGTGATATCATTTATGCATCGTCATCATCATCGTCGTCATCATCATCATGGTCATCACCATCATCGTAGTCGTCGTCATCATCATCATGATGGTCATCACGGGAGGAAGACTCCCTGAAGGCCGGGGTGCACGTGCACACTGTGTTGTGTTGTTTCACCCCGTGCTGCATGTGGGACTGGGACTGGGTTGGCACACACACACTCACACACACACACACACACACACACACACACACACACACACTCACAGAATTGTTCCTGTGGTGTTGTTTTTTGAATGGAGACTACTCCTCTTATCCTCACAGCCTGCTGGCATCCTTATCATCATCATCATCATCATCATCCTCTTCGTCGTCATCTTCTTTCTCATCACCATCCTCCTCCTCCTCCTCCTCTTCATCTTTTTCCTCATCACCATCATCGTCATCCTCCTCCTCCTCTTCATCGTCATCTTCTTTCTCATCACCATCATCACCATCATCCTCCTCCTCTTCATCGTCATCTTCTTTCTCATCACCATCCTCCTCCTCCTCCTCCTCCTCCTCCTCTTCATCTTTTTCCTCATCACCATCATCGTCATCCTCCTCCTCCTCCTCCTCTTCATCGTCATCTTCTTTCTCATCACCATTATCGTCATCATCGCCGCTACCCTTGACTTTCTCCTCGGCGTCAGCATCGCTTCTCTCATCGTCAGGTCGCTCCCTCTCCCCCCCCGCCCCCCACCCCCCGCCTCTTCTTCCTCTTTCTCGTTCCTGACGAGGCCTGTGCCCTGTCTTTGCCACTCACCCCTCCCCCTCCTTCCCTCCCCCAGCCCCTTCTCTCTTCATCCCTCCTGCTGTCGTTCTTCACCCCCCCCCTCCCTCCCTCCCTCCCTCCCCACCTAGTTTCTCCCCTTCCCTACTTCTGAACCCCCTCCCCCCCTCCCTCGCTGCTTCCTCGGTGGATGTATATTTTGAAAAATGTTTCCTCTCTCTCTCTCTCTCTCTCTCTCTCTCTGTCTCCGCCTCGTTTTCTTCCAACCCCACCCTCCCTCACTCCTTCCTTTCCTGCCCCTTCTCCCTCCCTCTCCCCCACCTTTCTCACTCATCTCCCGCCCCCCCTTCACCTCTTGGTCTCCATCTGTTTATCATACATCATGTCAGGGCTTTAGACAGGCGGGTGGGAAGGGAGAGGTGTGTGTGTGTGTGTGTGTGTGTGTGTGTGAGGGAGGATAGGGGGTGGAGGAGTTGGGGTTCAGGGGGAGAAGGTGAGGTACTGAGGATGCCACGCTATAATTTCTAAAAATATTAATGGTGGTGGAAGACGAGGTGGGAGAAGGAAGGAAGAGTAAGGAAGGAAGGAAGGAAGGACGGAGGAGTCTGGAAGAGAAGCAGCAGAGGAGCATCTGCCAAGTAATATTTTTCTCCATAATTAATGACGAAAAGAAAAGAGGAAAGAAAAGAGGAAAGAAAAAAAAAAAGCGGGTAGAGAAAGAGAGACAGACAGACAGACAGACAGTTGGGAGAGACTGATGCCAGAACGTCGTTGAAATATGGATGAGAGAATAAGCAGAGCTTTAGGGGGAAAGAGAGTGAGAAGGGTTGGTGAGGAGGGAGTGGGGGATCGGGGGGGGGGGGAGAGGCGAGGGGTGAGGGGGTATGGTGGCTGTTCCAGCTATATTTTCTCCGAATATTGATGATAAATGGCTCAGGCACAGAGAGAAAAAGAGCTAGAGAAAGAAAGGTAACACAGAGAGAGAGGGGGGGGAGGGTAGGAGGGAGGAGGGTGTGTTAGCGGCAGAGAGGAAAGAACTGACAAGCTGTAATTTCTCAAATGGTTGCCATGGCGACAGGGGGGGGAAGCGGCAGCAGGGGAGATAAATCAAGCTGCAGGCGGTGTGTGCGCGCGGAGTGACGGGAAGGGGCCAGTTGAAGGTGCATGGAGCGGGCGGGGCCTCCTCTCCCCACTGATCGGCTTGGTTTGCTTGGTCGTCTGTTGGGTTGGTTTCTCCCTTTGTTTGCCGTGTTTACCTCGTGGTAATAGGTGGAGGAGGGGTGGGGTGAGGTAGAGGGAGGAGAGCCCCCCACCCCCCACCCCACCCCCGCCCCGCTCCCCCCTCACCTCTCCCTCCCGCCCCCCCTTTTTCCGTCATAAACAAGTTGCTTGCTGTGTATTTCCTTGAAGCAAGAGACATCTCCAGAACAACAAAAAGAAGTCACGTGACACGACAAATGGACACCTGACAGGATAAACACGTGACGTTGGTGTACACGGCACAAACAGGCGTTTTTCTTGTGTTGTGTCCTTGATTCCGCACAATTCGCTTGTGTGTGTGTGTGTGTGTGTGTGTGTGTGTGTGTGTGTGTGTGTGTGTGTGTGTTCTGAAGTTAAGATACCAAAGATACTTCTGCAAAATAAAACGGTGGTCGACCCAAGAAAGTCCGGGGAAAAAAAAAGATACTTCCGCTACTGCAGTCAATAATTGCGTACTCCATACTCGTGGTAATTTTGTGAAATGGGGGATACTGCTGCTATACCACATACGCTGTTTGCCTTCTCCACACCTGTGGTAAGTTTGTAAAACGGGGTTTTTTCCCATTCAGGTATCCACGAGTCTTCAAAGTAATGACGACAGTACCAGCGTGAAAGATGGTATTCCGAAGCGCATTTTGTTTTTTGTTTTTTTATGGTGTGTGGTAATGTGAAGTGACCCATCATTTTTTTGTGCCCAGAATAAGTTTATGTGGATATTGATGGATGAGACATCTTTGGCGGAGAGAAGAGGGAAAGAGAGGGGGGACAGACACACACACACACACACACACACACACACACACACACACACACACACACATGCCCAACATTACTCCCAACATTACACACACACACACACACACACACACACACACACACACACACACACACACACACACACACACAGAGTGAGAGAGAGAGAGAGAGAGAGAGAGAAGTGTTGCAGCATATCTTCTATAGATTCCCAACACACTACTGCTTAGAGACAGAGGACAGAGAGACAGAGAGGTGAGAGTGTAACCTTCTCTTCTGCTGTACTTTCTCAGAATACCACAAGTGGAGACAGAGACAGACAGACAGACAGACAGACAGAGAGAAGGAGCAGAGGCAGAAAGTGACACAGAGACTGACAGGGCGGCTCTGGAACAACATACCCTTGTCACAGACACTTACCCAGTGGACGGGCAGAGAGAGAGAGAGAGGAATGGGGTGGTGGTGGGGGGTGGGGTGTGTGTGTGTGTGTGTTGCAGGCAGAAAGAAGGGATGTGGTGGGAATGGTGGGGAAAGAGGGAGGGAGGGGAGGGGGAGGGAGGATGCCACAACGGCAGGAACATCTCAAGGCAGCGAGGTCGTTGATGAGGTATGATGAGGTTGGGGAAGGTGGGGGTGGTGGTGGGTGGGGGTGGGAGGGGATGAGGAGAGACAGACAGACAGACAGAGCGTAGATAGATAGATAGACAGACAGAGCGTTGATAATATCTCAGTTAGACAGACAGAGAGAGAGAGAGAGACAGAGACAGAGAAAGACAGAGAGACAGAGAGAGGAATGCAGCGGGTGATGAAGAAGGCATACCAGTGTCAGCACCCCCCACCCCACCCCCCGACCCCCTGTCTCCCCCCATCCACCCGCCAAACCGCCTGTCTGTTAGGACTGCCCGTGACGTCAGCGGGGGCACGTGGGTGCACGTGCAAGCGGAGAGATGATTGGCTGTGACGTGGCCCCGACAGAGCACGTGACGCTGGGCTCAGTGGCAGCAGACCGGATGTCTGCACTGACCGGGTGTGTGGTGCCGGACTGCCGGGAGCCGTGCTGCACTGTGACCACACTGTTGGACTGTGTTGTTTTGTTGGTGCTGTTTCGTCTGCTACTTTCATCATCATCTTCTTCTTCTTCTACTACTACTTCTTCTACTACTACTGCTTCTACTTCTTCTCCTTCTACTACTACTTCTTCTTTTTCTACTTCTTCTACTACTACTTCTACTTCTTCTACTACTAACTACTTCTTCTTCTTCTACTTCTTCTACTACTACTTCTTCTTCTTCTACTTCTTCTTCCTCCTGCTTTCTTCTACTTCCTCCTGCTTTCTTCTACTTCCTCCTGCTTTCTTCTACTTCTTCTTCTACTTCTTCTTCTACTTCTACTTCTACTACTACTACTTCTTCTTCTTCTTCTTCTACACAGTTACACCTCGATATTTTAGACACACAGTTATACCTCAGTTATACCTCGATATATATATAAGACACACAGTTATACCTCAGTTATACCTCGATATATAACACACAGTTCGACCTACACTACAAACTTACCTGTTTTACACAGTCACTCCCTCCAGTGCTGTCATCATCTACAATTAGTCGAAAAGTGCCCTAGCTTTTTACGGCCATTGGAGCAGTGATGTTATCAACACCCTGTCCAGGGATCGGCATAGGAAGGCGGGACCCAGTCCTCTCCTGCCCCCGTTTTGAACCCTCCCCTCTTCTTTCTTCTTCTGCGTTCCCTCGTATGCACACGAGTGGGCTTTTACGTGTATGACCGTTTTTACCCCGCCATGTAGGCAGCCATACTCCGTTTTCGGGGGTGTGCATGCTGAGTATGTTCTTGTTTCCATAACCCACCGAACGCTGATATGGATTACAGGATCTTTAACGTGCGTATTTGATCTTCTGCTTGCATATACACACGAAGGGGGTTCAGGCACTGGCAGGTCTGTACATATGTTGACCTGGGAGATCGTAAAAATCTCCACCCTTTACCCACCAGGCGCCGTCACCGTGATTCGAACCCGGGACCCTCAGATTGACAGTCCAACGCTTTAACCACTCGGCTATTGCGCCCGTCAGTGATGTTATCAGCACCCAGTGCAGGGATCGGCATAGGAAGGCGAGGCCCAGTCCTCTCCTGCCCCCGTTTTGAACCCTCCCCGACTGCAGTCAGGTACAGGCAGGCACACCTGGTTGCAGAGAGGAAAATCGGATTAGAGTATCTTTCCCAAGGACACAACACCATGCCGAAACGGGGCCTGGAACCCTGATCACTGGTGAACCCTGGGTCCACTGAATCAGCCACGGCGTTTTCTGTGGTGATGCTTTCAGTGGAGCGGCAGGCACCTCCGGTTGTCACGGGGCGGTATTAATTTTGGATGTCACAGTTAATGAAGAGCACGTGCTGAATGGCTCGGGCATGGGAATGAAGATTGACAGACATCCTGGCTTGTCTGTTTCATGATCGTTTGAAGGCTGTTGATCTTTCTTTTTCTTTTTTTTTTCTTTTTTTTTTGTCCGGGGTTGATGGACCTGATATGGCGTTAGCGGTCGGCTGGGGTGCTGGCGTTAAATAAGATATTTATGATTTTTTTTCTCCCCGCAGGCTTTTTGGGAGTCTGCGTTTAGATGTCAGCGTTGAATCGGTTCTTGCATTGTTGATTTTTTTAGTTCTCGATTTGTGGTGGGTTGTGTAAACGTTTTGGTATTGGTTATATCAGTTATTTATGTTTTTTTGTTCTGGATTTGTGGTGGGTTGTGTAAACGTTTTGGTATTGGTTATATCAGTTATTTATGGTTTTTTGTTCAGGCAGTCGTGGAGGATGCTGTTGTAATACCGTGGAAGCAGAATGCTATACGTTTCTGTCTGTCTGTCTGTCTGTCTCTCTCTCTGTCTTTATATGTCTCTCTCTGTGTTTCTCTCCCTCTCTCTCTCTGTCTCTCTCTCCCCCCTCTCTCTCTCTCTCTCTCTCTGTGTCGGTGTCTTTATATGTCTCTCTCTGTCAATCTCTCTCTCTCTCTGTCTCTCTCCCTATCTCTCTCTCTCCCTCTCTCTCTCTGTGTCTCTGTCTCTATCTCTCTCTCACTGTCTCTCTCCCTCCCTCTCTCTGTCTCTCTCCCTCTCTCTCTCTGTGTGTCTCTCTCTCCCTTTGTCTCTGTCGGTGTCTTTATATATCTCTGTCTCTGTCTCTCTCTCCCTCTCTCTCTCTCTCTCCCTCTCTCTCTGTCTCTCTCTCTGTCTCTCTCTCTCTGTGTCTCTCTCTCCGTGTCTGTCTGTGTCTTTCTGAATGTGTCTTTCTCATGTCTCTGTCCCATGATTTCTCTTCTCTCTCTCTCTCTCTCTCTCTCTCTCTCTCTCTCTCTCTCTCCCTCTCTCTCTGTCGCTGTCTCTATCACCGTCCTTCTCTCATTCTCTTTGCCCTGTACCTGTCTCTGTCCCAGCTTCATCCGCTCGCTGTCTCCGTCCCCCCCCCACCCTCCTCTCTCCCCCCTACTTCCCCCTCTGTCTCCTCTCCATTCTCCCTCCCCCCTCTGTCCCCTCTCTCTCCACTCTCCCTTCGTCTCTCTTAACTCTTCTCTCTCCTCTCTCCCCCCGCCCCCTTGCTGTCTGGGTGACGCATCGGCACAGGTGTGCCTTCCTTTGTAGTCTTGACACCTGTCTGCTTCTACAACCTCCCGCCCCTCCCTCCTCCCCTTCCCCCCTCCCCCTCCCCAAACAGAGAGAGAGAGAGAGAGAGAGAAAACACACACACACACACACACACACACACACACACACACTCACTTGCGAAAGAAATCTTACTGGTTCCACTTCTGTGCAAATTTGTCTTGTCTTTAGAGTGAGAGTGAGTGATAGAGAGCGCTCGCGCGCGCGAGTGTGTGTGTGCGTGTGTGTGAGAGAGAGAGAGTGAGAGAGAAAGAGAGAGAGAGTGTGTGTGTGTGCGTGTATGTGAGAGAGAGAGAGAGCGTGCGTGAGAGAGAGAGTGAGTGTGTATGTGTGAGAGAGAGAGCGTGTGTGTGTGTGAGTGTGAGTTTGGATGCGTGTGTGTGTGCGTGTACGCCTTCTTGTCTGCCTGCCTGCCTGCCTGTCTGTCTGTCTGTCTGTCTGTCTGCCCCTCACACACAGAGGGTAAGAACCAAACGGAACAAGGAAGCCAAAAGACACAACAGACTGTGATCTACCGGAAATGAACAGTACAGAAGCTCCACCAATGAAATGTGTGAAGGAAAAAGGTCCCTGGATGCACACAGATACTCCACCCTACCCCCACCACCCACCAAACACACACCCTCCCCTTCCGTTTTTCTCTCTGCAGGTGTCGCGCAGCGCATATGGATCCATCTGCACGCTGTGATGTTTCCTTTAAAAGAGCCATGCCTTCGGAGAAACGGGCTCTTTGGTTTCATTGACAGCCATATGTAGGCAGTTAAAAATGATCCCCGCTTCCGCCCTTGGAAGAGGAGGAGGAGGAGGAGACGACGAAGTAGTTGTAGTAGTAGTTGTGACGGCAGTAGCAGTAGAAGATGAAAAATAAGATGAAGTAGTAGTAGTAGTTGTTGTTGTTGTTGTGACAGCCATAGCAGTAGAAGATGAAAAATAAGATGTAGTAGTAGTAGTTGTTGTTGTTGTTGTGACAGCAGTAGCAGTAGAAGATGAAAAATAAGATGAAGTAGTAGTAGTAGTAGTTGTTGTTGTTGTTGTTGTGACAGCCATAGCAGTAGAAGATGAAAAATAAGATGAAGTAGCAGTAGTAGTAGTAGTAGTTGTTGTTGTTGTTGTGACAGCAGTAGCAGTAGAAGATGAAAAATAAGATGAAGTAGCAGTAGTAGTAGTAGTTGTTGTTGTTGTTGTTGTGACAGCAGTAGCAGTAGAAGATGAAAAATAAGATGAAGTAGTAGTAGTAGTTGTTGTTGTTGTGACGGCAGTAGCAGTAGAAGATGAAAAATAAGATGAAGTAGTAGTAGTAGTTGTTGTTGTTGTTGTGACAGCAATAGCAGTAGAAGATGAAAAATAAGATGAAGTAGCAGTAGTAGCAGTAGTAGTAGTAGTTTGTTGTTGTTGTTACAGCAGTAGCAGTGCAAGATGAAAAATAAGATGAAGTAGTAGTAGTTGTTGTTGTTGTTGTTGTTGTTGTTACAGCAGTAGCAGTGGAAGGTGAAAAAGATCATGAAGAAGAAGAAGCAGTAGTAGTTTCTGTTGTTGTTGTTGTTGTGACATTAGTAGCAGTAGAAGGAGAAGATGACGATGACGATGAAGAAAACATAGCAGTAGCAGTTGTTGTTGTTGTGACAGCAGTAGCAGAAAAAGAAAGAAGAAGAAGAAGAAAAGTTGGGAGATCAGTTGAGGTATCGGGCCTCAGGGAGTGAAAGCTCCGCGAAGGAAGAAGACAATTAACACCTCTACTCCCCCCCCCCCCCAACCCCCGCCACCACCACCACCACCACCCTACCCCTCTCACCCCCCCCCCCCCTACTCGGCAAGCAAGCAAGTAAACAAGCCACAGGAAAGGGAAGCCACTCTTTACGGCAAAGAGAAAGAAAGATAGAGACGGCATGGAAATGAGCGGAGATGTCAGGAGGGAGGGGGGGAGAGGGGGGGAAGGAGGGATGATGGCAGGTGCGGGGGTGGGAGGGAGGGCTGGGGGGGGGGAGGCTGGGAAAGAGACCCGGGGGGGGGAGGGATTCTGGAGGGGGGGGGGGGTGTCCGTCCCGGGGCACGTACCTGGTCAACCTGGGCCCGAGACATGCCGATGTCGGCCAAGACAGGGCCTGGTGATTGAGATGCTCAGGTGTGCCCACTGGGAGTAGTTCTCTTCCTGTCTGTCTGTCTGTCGCTCTCTCTCTCTCTTTCTCTCTGTCTCTCTCTGTTCCTCTCTCTCTGTTTCTGTCTCTCTTTTTCTGATTCTCTCTGTGTGTCTCTGTGTGTCTCTCTGTCTCTGTGTGTCTCTCTCTCTTTCTGCCTCTGTCTGTCTGTTTCTGTCTCTCTATTTCGCTGTTTTTCTGTCTCTGTCTCTCTCTGTTTCTGTCTCTCTCTGTGTTTCTCTCTCTCTTTCTCTCTCTCTTTCTGTCTCTGTCCCTTTCTGTCTCTGTCTCTTTCTGTCTCTGTCTCTGTTTCTGTCTCTCTATTTCTCTGTTTTTCTGTCTCTCTGTTTCTGTCTCTGTCTCTGTTTCTGTCTCTCTGTCTCTGTCTCTTTCTGTCTCTGTCTCTGTTTCTGTCTCTCTCTCTGTTTCTGTCTCTGTTTCTTTCTGTCTCTGTCTCTTTCTGTCTCTGTCTCTGTTTCTGTCTCTCTATTTCTCTGTTTTTCTGTCTCTGTTTCTGTCTCTGTTTCTTTCTGTCTCAAGTCCTCCTCTACTCCCTGCCCCACCCCACTTACTGTGTGCGTGCGTGTGTGTGTGTGCGTTTGTGTGTGTGTGTGTATGTACGTGTGCGTGTGTGTGTGTGTGTGTGTGCGCGCGCGCGTCTTTCTCTGTTTCTCTCTTGTCTTTCTCTCCCCAGTCCCCCAACCCCTCTATCCCCCCGTCTCAGTCCTCTCTCTCCCCCCCCCCTTCCACCTCCGCCACTCTCTTGCCTTTCCCTCTCTCCTACCTGGCCCAGTCACTGTCTGTCTGTCTGTCCTACCCTCCCTCTGCCTCTGTCTGTCTGTCTGTCTGTCTGTCTGTCTGTCTGTCTGTCTGTCTCTCTCTCTCTCTCTCTCTCTCTCACACACACACACGTACACACACGTACACACACACGCGTACACGCACACACACACACACCACACACACACACACGTACACACACACACGTACACACACACACGTACACGCACACACACACACACACGCACACACACACACGTACACACACACACGTACACACACACACACACACACACACACACACACACACGGTGAATTCCCCTCTCTCCTCTATAACTGGGCTGATGGTAGAGATGGCTTCTCCTGCCTTTTTCTGTATTATCTCTTTCTCTGTCTCTGTCTCTTTCTGTCTTATCTCTCTCTGTCTCTCTCTCTCTCTCCCCCTCTCTGTGTGTATATCTCTGTATCTGTGGATGTTTCTCTCTCATTCTGTCTGTGTGTGTCTCTGTGTGTGTGTGTCTCTCTCTCTCGCCGCTCTCATTGTTTCTGTCTTTCTTTGTCTCTCAGTCTCTCTCACTGTGTCTGTCTCTCCCTTTCTCCTTCTCCCTCTCTGTCTCTCTCTCTCTCTCTTTGTTTCTCTCTCATTCTGTGTCTCCGTGTGTGTCTGTCTCTCGCTCCTCTCTCTCTCTCTCTCTCTCTCTCTCTCTCTCTCTCTCTCTCTCTCTCTCTCTCCCCTCCCCCCAACAGACTTGGGTAAGAACGATGCCCGATTCCAAACAGCTGCACAGATTTCTCCGCTTTCTTCACCACCCCCTCCCCCCCCCCCAACTCTTTCACTCCCCCCCCAAACCCTCCTAAATGTTGCCCCGTTACACCGACTTTCAACACTTTGGGTTAAAAGAACGGGAAGAGGGGGATAAGTATTTGAAAGGTGGGGAGGGGATGGAGGAGGCTGAGGATGGGGCAGACCGAAGTCTTCATGGAATCCGTTAACAAAGTCCTTAAGGTTTTCGGGTTGTTGTTTTTTTTTGGGGGGGTTTCTCCTTTTCTTTGCGTTTGAATTAAATCTCTTAATTCCTGTTGAGAAAACGACCTGAGAAAAGGGGGAAAATGGAGCTTTGTGGACATTATTCGAAATTAAATCTCTTAATTCCTGTTGAGAAAACGACCTCTGAAAAGGGGGGAACGGAGCGTTTTGAACATTATCCTTAAGAACTTTATTGAAGGCAGTGCCTGTTTGGCTTCGGGTGTATAGCCTCTGATTAGAAACTGCACTGACGTCAGTGATTTAATGGGTGATTCTGCTTCAACGTCGTGTCAGACCTCATGGTCTTTGATGGGTTTTTAATGCGTATTTATGCGTCCGCAAACAAGCTGTTTTTTGTTGTTGCTGCTGTTGGTGTTTTTTTTTCGCAATTTAAAAGTCATTTTGCGAGCGAGCAGCTCCAGACCAGAGAGAGAGAGAGGCATGCAAGAGATCATGGGAATGTGGGTAGTGAGGACAGGAGGGAGGTGGTAGGATGAGGGGGGGGGGGGGTATTGGGCCCGAAATACACGGGACGGAAAGAGACGGCAAGAGTGCAATAGAGTAGATATGAAGTGGGAAGGAGGGGGGAGATGTTGGGGGGGGGGGGGGGTGGGTGGGTGGGGGGGGGAACATAAGAGTCCCTACTGGAGGCCCGATAACCGACAGAGGGTTGCGAGTCCCGGGCAGCTGTCAGCCCGGCAGGGGCGGGCTGGGGAAGGCCCATCAAGGCTCAGCCCCCTTCCCTTCCCCCTGCCTCGTGCCTGTAGATTTGATGTCGACATCAAAGAGCCCCTCCCCGCCTGTTGGGGCGTTATCGGTGCTCCCCTGTACCCCCCCCCCCCCCCCCCTCCTGCCCGTGCCCCCCCCCCCCTCCACACACACCCTTACCTCCACTCATCTCTCTTTCAATCTCTCTCTCTCTCTGTCTGTCTCTTTCTGTCTGTCTCCATCTCTCTGTCTCTCTCCCTCTCCCTCCGTTTCTCTGTCTCTCTCCCCCTCTCTCCGCCCTGTCTGTCTGTCTCCCTCTCTGTCTATCTATCTGTCTCTCTCCACCTCTCTCTGTGTCTCTCCCTCTCTCTGTCTCTGTCTCTCTCTCTCTCCCTCTTTTTCTGTCTCTCTCTCTCCCTCTCTTTCCCTCTCTCCCTCTCTATCTCTCTCAGTCTCTCTCTCTTCCTCTTTCTCTCTCTCTCCCTCTCTATCTCTCTCCCCTCTCTCTATTTCTCTCAGTATCTCCCCCCTCCTCTCTCTCTCTCTCAGTCCCCTGCCAATCGCCTCACACCCTTTAAAACACCCCCTCCCCCACCCCACCCTCACCCACCACCTCTATAAACGTCCCCTCTCCACCTGAAAAACACCGCCCTTTTAAAACGTTTACCCTGCTGGGCCAACTGCTTTCTAGCGCCGTGATCTTGTCAAAAGGTGGCGCTGCTGTCGTACCGGGACGCAGCATGACGTCACCCATCGTTGTCTGTTATCGGTTGGGAGGGGAGGGGGGGGGGGAGGGGGGGGGATAGGTTGTGGGGTTTTTTTTTCTGGTTGGAACAACTGGGCAGAAATGTGGAGGGTGAAGAGTCAACAAAGGCGGTAGTCTCCTGAAGTCATCTAGGCCGGCAGTTCAAAAAACATTGATAGTGTGTGTGTGGAGGTGGGGTGGGGGGTGGGGTGGAGGTTTGGGGAGGGGGAAGGGGGGAAGAAAAAAGAAATGACGGTGCAACAAGTGTGGGCCAAGGCAGTCAAACCATACTGAGGCTCGTCCGGCCAGTATGAGAAATCGGTAGAAATATAACAGGGTACAATACAATAGTGATAGTGATAAGGGGAAGCTGGACAGTACTAGGTCTTCAGAGAAGAAGTCCCCCCTCAGTCAAGTGTTTCGGTCCTAAACTCCTTACACTCATACAATACAATACAATACAGTACTATGCGAGAAGACAGGCACAGAAATCCCCAATCAACACAGACCCGGTCCACCTCTCATGATTAAACGAAGAAAAAAAATTGTAGACAGTCTCATCTCTTTCAGGCCTCCATCTCTTTCAGGCCTCCATGTAGACAGTCTCATCTCTTTCAGGCCTCTATGTAGACAGTCTCATCTCTTTCAGGCCTCCATGTAGACAGTCTCCATCTCTTTCAGGCCTCCGTGTAGACAGTCTCATCTCTTTCAGGCCTCCATGTAGACAGTCTCATCTCTTTCAGGTCTCCATCTCTTTCAGGCCTCTATGTAGACAGTGTCATCTCTTTCAGGCCTCTATGTAGACAGTCTCCATCTCATTCAGGCCTCCTTGTAGACAGTTTCATCTCTTTCAGGCCTCCATGTAGACAGTCTCATCTCTTTCAGGCCTCCGTGTAGACAGTCTCATCTCTTTCAGGCCTCCGTGTAGACAGTCTAATCTCTTTCAGGCCTCTATGTAGACAGTCTCCATCTCTTTCAGGCCTCTATGTAGACAGTCTCCATCTCTTTCAGGCCTCTATATAGACAGTCTCATCTCTTTCAGGCCTCCGTGTAGACAGTCTAATCTCTTTCAGGCCTCTATGTAGACAGTCTCCATCTCTTTCAGGCCTCTATGTAGACAGTCTCATCTCTTTCAGGCCTCCTTGTAGACAGTCTCATCTCTTTCAGGCCTCCATGTAGACAGTCTCATCTCTTTCAGGCCTCCGTGTAGACAGTCTCATCTCTTTCAGGCCTCCATGTAGACAGTCTCATCTCTTTCAGGCCTCCATGTAGACAGTCTCATCTCTTTCAGCCCTCCATGTCTTTCAGGCCTCCGTGTAGACAGTCTCATCTCTTTCAGGCCTCCATGTAGACAGTCTCATCTCTTTCAGGCCTCCTTGTAGACAGTCTCATCTCTTTCAGGCCTCCATGTAGACAGTCTCATCTCTTTCAGGCCTCCGTGTAGACAGTCTCATCTCTTTCAGGCCTCCATCTCTTTCAGGCCTCCATGTAGACAGTCTCATCTCTTTCAGGCCTCCATCTCTTTCAGGCCTCCATCTCTTTCAGGCCTCCATGTAGACAGTCTCATCTCTTTAAGGCCTCCATGTAGACAGTCTCATCTCTTTCAGGCCTCCATCTCTTTCAGGCCTCCTTGCCACAAGTCTCTGAGAACGGAGTTATCGTGACAGCCGTGTCCACTATGACCACCATCACAACAGATCAGGAGGCAGCCGTTGTCCCGATAATCTGGGCTGGAATTTTATCACAGTGGAGAGTGTCTTGCCCAAGTTACATCCCCACTCTGTCATGTATAGTGGAGAGTGTCTTGCCCAAGTTACATCCCCACTGTCTGTCATGTATAGTGGAGAGTGTCTTGCCCAAGTTACATCCCCACTCTGTCATGTATAGTGGAGAGTGTCTTGCCCAAGTTACATCCCCACTGTCTGTCATGTATAGTGGAGAGTGTCTTGCCCAAGTTACATCCCCACTGTCTGTCATGTATAGTGGAGAGTGTCTTGCCCAAGTTACATCCCCACTCTGTCATGTATAGCGGAGAGTGTCTTGCCCAAGTTACATCCCCACTGTCTGTCATGTATAGTGGAGAGTGTCTTGCCCAAGTCACATACCCACTCTCTGTCATGTATAGCGGAGAGTGTCTTGCCCAAGTTACATCCCCACTGTCTGTCATGTATAGTGGAGAGTGTCTTGCCCAAGTTACATCCCCACTGTCTGTCATGTATAGTGGAGAGTGTCTTGCTCAAGTTACATCCCCACTCTGTCATGTATAGCGGAGAGTGTCTTGCCCAAGTTACATCCCCACTCTGTCATGTATAGCGGAGAGTGTCTTGCCCAAGTTACATCCCCACTCTCTGTCATGTATAGCGGAGAGTGTCTTGCCCAAGTTACATCCCCACTGTCTGTCATGTATAGTGGAGAGTGTCTTGCCCAAGTTACATCCCCACTGTCTGTCATGTATAGTGGAGAGTGTCTTGCCCAAGTTACATCCCCACTCTCTGTCATGTATAGTGGAGAGTGTCTTGCCCAAGTTACATCCCCACTCTGTCATGTATAGTGGAGAGTGTCTTGCCCAAGTTACATCCCCACTGTCTGTCATGTATAGTGGAGAGTGTCTTGCCCAAGTTACATCCCCACTCTGTCATGTATAGCGGAGAGTGTCTTGCCCAAGTTACATACCCACTTTGTCATGTATAGTGGAGAGTGTCTTGCCCAAGTTACATCCCCACTCTGTCATGTATAGTGGAGAGTGTCTTGCCCAAGTTACATCCCCACTGTCTGTCATGTATAGCGGAGAGTGTCTTGCCCAAGTTACATCCCCACTCTCTGTCATGTATAGTGGAGAGTGTCTTGCCCAAGTTACATCCCCACTCTCTGTCATGTATAGTGGAGAGTGTCTTGCCCAAGTTACATCCCCACTCTGTCATGTATAGCGGAGAGTGTCTTGCCCAAGTTACATCCCCACTCTCTCGGCCAAGTGGGCTTCGGGACAGTCGGTGTTGGGATGGTTCCCAAAGGCCAACTGGCCCTCAGACCTAGTGTCAATGTGCCTCTTGGTTTGACAGTCACAAGACCTTCACAAAACAGCTAGATAAAATCCAGTATCAGTGAAGAAAGCATTGATGATACAGCGCTGACTGTGCTGTTGGTCCAGCTGTGAACTGACGTCACTGCGGGGCAGTTGTTTGACACAGCAAGAACACAGCAGCAGAACAAACCCTGCCCACTGTTTTGGTCTGTCCTTCTCTCTGCCTCTCTCTCTCTCTTTCAGTTCTGTCTATCACTGTTACTCTCTCTGTTTCTCCCTGTCTCTCTGTCACTATCACTCTGTCTCTCTCATTCTCCCTGTCTGTCTCTCTCTCTCTCTCTCTCCCTCGTTCGTTCGTTCGTTCGTTCCCCCCTTAATGTATTGTTGTCGCCCGCACTGAAGCAGATGTAAAATAGCAAGAACAGAATTGGAAGAATAGTTCAAACATAAAATCTCAATGACTTGAGCAATAAAAGTTTTTTTTGTTTTTGAATTTTTTTTGTTCCCTCTCTCTCTCTCTCTCTCTCTCTCCGTCTGTCTGTTTTCTTGTATTTGTGCACTGACTGTGATAGCCATGAAACAGCCAGACCGCTGGCTGTAAAACAGCAGGAACAGATTAGGAAGAATGGGGACCATGCCATTCTGGGGGTCATAAAAAGTTCCTTCTGCCACACCCGTTCACCCCCATACCCACCTCTCTCTCTCTCTCTCTCTCTCTCTCTCTCTCAGTCCCTCTCCGTCCCTCTCCCTCCCTACACCTCCCTCTGTCTCTCCCCATTTCTCTCTCCCCACCCTCCTTCGCCTCCCACCCCCACCCCATCTCCTACTCCGTATATATATATATCTCTTTCTTCCAAAGTTTCCAACGTGTTGCTTCAGCAGCAGTGGTTATGTTAAACATGGTTCAATCATTCATCAAACGACGGGAGGGGGGGATTCAGGGATGGGTGTGGGGGGAAGGGGGAGGTAGGGGGGGTATGATGGGGTCCCTACCTGGCGCGTCCCGTCAGGTGTGCCCTGCCGTGTGCCGCCATTAAGCCCCACGTGCACTGGGCGATGGGGTGGAGGGGGGGGGGGCGATAAAGGGGAGAGAAGTGTCGATAAAGATGATGGGCAGAGTGATTGAGATGATGGGCATACGGTGGGAGAGGCCTGGGGGGAGGGGGTGGGTGGGGGGCGGCAGGGGGGAGGGGGGCGTATCTGTCTGTCTCTGTCCGTTTCTGTCTCCCTCTCTGTCTCTCTCCTGTCTCTTAGTCTGTATATCCGTCTATGTCTCTCTAACTGTCCGCCTCAGTGTGTCTCTTGTCTGTCGGTCTGTCTGTCTGTCTGTCTGTCTCTCCCTGTGTCCGTCTCGGTGTCTTTGTCTCTCTTGCAGTGTCTGTCTGTCTGTCTGTCTGTTTCTCTCTCTCTCTCTCTCTCTCTCTCTCTCTCTCTCTCTCCCTGTGTCCGTCTCGGTGTCTTTGTCTCTCTTGCAGTGTCTGTCTGTCTCTCAGTTCGTCTCTGCCTCTCGTTCTTTCTGTCTCTGTTTATGTGTCTGTCTGTCTGTCTGTCTGTCTCTCTTTCTCTGTCTCCGTTTCTCTTCATCTCTTTCTCACACACACACACACACACACACACACACACACACACACACACACGCACGCATGCGCGCGCGCGCACACACGCACGCACGCACACACACACACACACATTTTTTTTTTTAAAGATATTCAAAATTCGAATAACACAAAAATATTCCCTAACAGGTGATGTTAACAGATGATGAATATATACGAACAAGATTAGGAAAATTTGTGTATGAATGCTGTTGCAATTTATTGCATTAATTGACTATAATTGATTGTGTATTTTTTTTATTTATTCATTCCTTTACCATTGCACTTGTGTCTTATAAACCTTAATGTTTCATGACAATAAAATCTATTCTATTCACACACAGCAAACACACACACACACACACACACACACACACACACACACACACAACACACACACACACACACACACACAGACACACACACAAAACACACACACACACACACACACACACACACACACACACACACACAACACACACACACACACACACACACACACACACACACACACACACACACACACACACACACACACACACACCTGCCTGACGCCGTGTGTTCTAATGGGGGTGGGGTGGATGGGGGGGGGGGGGTGACTGCCATGGGGGAAGTGGCTTGGGTGTCTTTTTATTGTTGTTATTGTTTGTTTGTGTGTTTCTTGTCGTTTGTTTTGGGTTCCCTGACTGGGAAAGGGGAACAGTGTGTGTGTGTGTGTGTGTGAAGGGGGCGGGGTGGAGGGGGTGGAGGTGGAGGCTGTGAACTGGGTTTTATAGGAGGATAGTTGTTGTTTTGTCATGCTGGGAAAAGAGATAAAGGTGTGGAATTTGTTCTTTCTGTTTCTCTTTTTGCGTCTCTCTCTCTCTCTCTCTCTCTCTCTCTCCCCCTCCCTCCCTCCCTCCGCTCGCTCTCTCTCTCTCCCCCTCTCTCTTTCCGTTCTCTTTCTCCCTCCCTCCCTCTCTCTCTATCTTCGTTCTCTCTCTCTCTCTCTCTCTCTCTCTCTCTCTCTCTCTCTCTCTCTCTTCGTTTTCGCTCTCTCTCTGTCTCTGTCTCTCTCTGTCTCTCTCTCTCTCTCTCGACCCATGCATTTTTCTCTCCCTCTCCCCTACTCACACCCCCCTCTCTCTCTCTCTCTCTGTCTCATCTCTCTCTTTCTCTCTTCCCTGTCTCCGTCACTGTCTCTGTGTGTCCATATAAGGAGACACTGTCTCTGTGTGTCCATATAATTATGTCTCTCCCTCTTTTCTATATACACGCTCTTTTTCTCCTCCCCATCTCTCTCTCCCCATCTCTCCCCACCACACCATTTCTCTGTCTGTCTCCCCCCCCCACCCCCTACACACACACCCACACACCACACCATTTCTCTGTAGTACAGAAGGCAGAAAGAAGTCACACAATAGTTGAAGCGTTGTGGAATGCGGGGGAGGAGGAGGAGGGGTGGTGGTGGTGGTGGTGTGGGGGTTGATGAAGGGGAGGGAGGGAGGGAGGGAGAAATGGACAACCGCGTGGTGTCGATCCATCTTGACTGGGTTTCGTGTCGACTGTTTGCACGTTTGTCATCGCTGTTGTGCTGTGTTCTGCCCCCCCCCTCCCCTTACCCCCACCCACACACCCCTCCCTTCTCCCATCCATTACCCTACCCTACCCAGAACCTGTCCCCACCCCTTTAAGAAGAAGAAGGTGAAAAAAAAAAGAAAAAAAAAAAAGCTCCATTCACCTCCAGCCATACCCCAGCGTGGCAAGTCGGCGGCGTCGCCACAGGGGCCTTTTGTGTTCTCCCTAACCCGAGAGCTCTTGCCAGGGGACGACACTCGTTTGTCTTGTTTGGCGGAGTCAGCCTTACATCCCCTGTCTGCGGATCCCGGGGGAGTGGGGGGTGGGGTTAGGGGGAGGGTTTTTTTTAGGCTTTTTTTTTTCTCCTTTGGTCGTTGTGTTGGTGAGGAGGGGGAGTTGAAGAGTGGAGGAGGGGGTGCGGGTTGGGAGGGGGGGGAGGGGGGGGGGGGTTGTCTTGACAGGTTGTCGTTAGGGTGACTTCTTTTTACCTGTGTGGTCCTGTTCCTGTCTCCGGGTGTCTCTGTCTCTTGAGTGTGTGTGTGTGTGTGTTTGTGCGTGCGTGCGTACGTGTGTGTGTCTCTGTCTCTCTCTCTCTTTCTCCTTATTTCTGTCTCTGTCTCCCTTGTCTCTGCTTCTCTCTCGTCTTTCTGTCTGTACCCTGGTGTCAGGTGGGGGAGGGGCGGGAAGGGTGGACTGGGTGGGGAATAGAGAGTGCAGGATTAGGGTGAATGGCGGGATGCGATGGGAAACATATTCTTACTGCTTCTTTTTTAATTCTGATTTCTCATTCTTTTCTTGATGTTTTTCTTTCTGTCTTTAAGTCTTTCTCTCCTCCTTTCTCTGTTCTTTCTTTCTTTCTTGGAGTAAAAGGAGGAATGGTCTTGATCTCAAGGCACAGTGATGCTGTTTTACTTAAGTACCTTGGTAAACTCTTTGTGTACTGTGCAGGAAAGGGCGAGTGTCTTTGTTTGATTTTCACAGTGATCATTTCCCACTTGCAGGAATGCTGTTCTCTCTCTCTCTGTCCCTCTGTCCCTCTGTCTCTCTCTCTCTCTCTGTGTCTGTCAGTCTCTCTCTCACTCTCTCTCTCTCTCTCACTCTCTCTCTCTGTCTCTCTGTCTGTCTCTCTCTATCTCTTTCTCTGACGGATGTTTTCACATTTTACCACCTCGGGAACTACAGTCAGAGACAGTGCCTGACACAGTACATTGAGACAGTGCAGTGCTGAGATAGCAGTGCAGCTTAGAAGTGTGAAACAGTCATACAAATTGAGCAGAACACCGAGATGGTACGGCTCTCAACTGTACACTTCAGCTGCCCCGTTAGTTGACAGCAGAACAGAATTAGTTGTGTTGTCATGATAATAGCATTGTTAGTATTATTGTTATACCTACTTACATTGCGCTTATCTTCGGTCTGGGAGCGAAGTGTAGACGCTTTACAAACATGGAGTTATTTGAACAACATGCTGCCTACCTAAATATGCTAGAATCGAACAACAACAACAACAACAACAACAATAATAATAATAATAATGATGATGGTGATGATAATGCTAACATCAATTTATATCTGTCGTGCCTTTCTTGAAAACAGTAATGCTCCAGACACATTATATGACTTTTTTTTTTTTTCAAAATTGATGACATACATAAAACTAACAGGCCAGTGTATGTATGTGTGTTTCAGAAGACGTACAGCGGCTGCCTTCAGGGAGCGTGGTGCTGAAGAGGGTGGGGGCGGACAGAGCCGATAACTACACCTGTGTGGCCTTTAACCCCGTGTCCGGTCACAACCGGTCAGCGTCACACCGCGTCCGGCTATCCGTACTTCCGTCCCCGCCAGGTCGGTGTTCACTGTGTGTTGCTGTGAGGGGTGGTGTTGTTGAGTTGGCGTTGTTGACGTTATTATTGGCATTGAGTTGGCTTTGTTGTTTGTTTTTATTGGTATGGAGTCGCTGTGTTGTCGTTGTTGTTTTGTTTTTATCGTTGTTGTTGTTGTTGTCGCTGATGTAAGGTTTGTTCTTGTTGATGGTGGTGGCGATTTTGTTGTTGTGATTGCTGTTCTGCTGTCATGTCGTTATTGTTGCTTTGTTGTCAGTGTTGTTGTTTTTAATGTTATTGTTGCTTTCTTGTCACTGTTTTTTGGGTTTTTTTTAAATATTATTGTTGCTTCGTTGTCACTGTTGTTGTTGTTTTTTAATAATATTGTTGGTTTGTTGTCAGTGTTGTTGTTGTTTCTAATATTATTGTTGGTTTGTTGTTCTTAATATTAGTGTTGCTTTGTTGTCACTGTTGTTGTTGTTTCTAATATTATTGTTGGTTTGTTGTCACTGTTGTTGTTTTTAATATTATTGTTGCTTTGTTATTTTTAATATAATTGTTGCTTTGTTGTCACTGTTGTTGTTGTTTCTAATATTATTGTTGCTTTGTTGTCACTGTTGTTGTTGTTTCTAATATTATTGTTGCTTTGTTGTCACTGTTGTTGTTGTTTCTAATATTATTGTTGCTTTGTTGTCACTGTTGTTGTTGTTTTTAATATTATTGTTGCTTTGTTGTCACTGTTGTTGTTTCTAATATTATTGTTGCTTTGTTGTCACTGTTGTTGTTTCTAATATTATTGTTGCTTTGTTGTCACTGTTGTTGTTGTTTCTAATATTATTGTTGGTTTGTTGTCAGTGTTGTTGTTGTTTTTAATATTATTGTTGGTTTGTTGTCAGTGTTGTTGTTGTTTCTAATATTATTGTTGGTTTGTTGTCAGTGTTGTTGTTTTTAATATTATTGTTGCTTTGTTGTTTCTAATATTATTGTTGCTTTGTTGTCACTGTTGTTGTTGTTGTTTCTAATATTATTGTTGCTTTGTTGTCACTGTTGTTGTTGTTGTTTTTAATATTATTGTTGCTTTGTTTTCGTTGTCTGTGGTGTTGTTGGTGGTGTTTTGTGTTTTCTTGTTTGATTTAGGGGAGAAGGCGGAGGAGAGAGAATGTGTGTGTGTCTGTCTGTCTGTCTGTGTCTGTGTCTGTATCGCCATCTCTCTCTCGTCTTTTCTCTCTCCACTATGCACCTTCTCTTTTCTCTCCCTCTCTCCCCCTCTCTCCCTCTGTCTTGTCTCTCCCACCCCCACCCACACCCACACCCCAGACCTCCAGTGTTCCCACAACCTGCAGGTGTAGGGACAGCATCAACAGCCAACAGACAGACAGCAACACACCAAACAGCATCAAACAGCCAGACAGCAAGGAGGCAGGGCTGATGATGTCAGAGTGTGTGTGTGTGTGTGTGTGTGTGTGTGTGTGTGTGTGTGTGTGTGTGTTGTTGTTGTTGTTGATGACAGTCAGGGATGGGACCTTCATGCAACGTCCCCCCTCTCCCTCCCTCCCCCTCCCCGTCCTCCCCTCCCCTTCCTCTCTGCCCCCTCCCCCTTCCCCCCCCCCACCCCCATGCCCCCTTCTGCTCCACATCCACCCCCCAGAAGTCCCTCCCTCACTTCTGCACCTTCACACCCCCACCCCCCACACCAATGTCCCTTTTTTGACCTCTTTCTTTCACTTTTGTTTTCCAGGCATGTGCACGTTATGTGTTTGTGTGTGTTGTGTGTGTGTGTGTCGGGGGGGTGGGGGGGGGGTGTCTATGTGTGTGAGGTGCACGTGGAGTGGTGAAAGACAGATGACCTCGTTCACGGCACGTGAATGTCGGAGAGAGAACCCCCCCGCCCCCCTCCCCTACAGTTCCTTCACCCCTCCCTCACCTACCCCCTCCTCTCTCTCTCTCTCTCTCTCACACACACACACACGCACGCACACACACACACAAACATACTCACACACTCGCGTACGCTCATGTGCGCGCACACACAAACACACAACGTACGCAAGTACACATACATACTCGCGCGCATCTTCTCCCGCCCCCAGACAAACACACCACACAACACACTCTCTCTCTTTCTCTCTTTCTCTCTCTCTCTCTCTCTCTCTCTCTCTCTCTCTCTCTCTCTCTCTCCCCTCACCTTGCTATACCAAAAGGTTGGCAAGGAAGTCAGAGAAATGGTTACATAATGACTTCCCCTTCCGCCAACGTGGGGCGAGACAGACAAGAACAAATTCTTCAGTGAAATGGGCGTCTCTCCTCTCTCTCTCTCTCTCTCTCTCTCTCTCTCTGAAGATTTTTTTTGGTCCCGACTTGGCGAAACCCTATCCATTGCTTCGTTGCGGAGTTCGAAAATAGACTTTGGTCAGATTCTCTTTCGGTGTCTGTTTGTCTGCGTGCCTGCCTGTCTCTGTCTTTGTCTGTCTGTCTGTCTGTATGTCTTTCTCCTTCTTTTCTCTATGTTTTTCTTTCTCTCTTCCTCCCTCCTCCGCCCCCTCTCTGTCTGTTCATCATTGTGTGTCGTTGAAGGTGAGGAAGTATCTTTCAGGAGTTGTTTTACATCTATATATATATTGATGCAGGTATAGGACATAGATTACAGGTGTACATTATTTTGTGTTGTTACCTGTGTGTGCTTAGATACAGACGTACGACAAACGTTACCTATCTGTGTGTGTTGAAATAGGTGATAGGACGTAACTTAGGGTGCTCGTGTTTATCCTGAAGAGGTGTGTATGTTGATATAGGGCATGCATAAAAGGTAAGTGTATGTTTGTGTCTTAGCGGTGTGTCTGTGTGCCGACAGAGGTGTGTCTGTGTATTGATATGCACCAGAGGACACACCTGGCAAATGTGTATGTCATTACATGTGTGTTTGTGTTGAGATTGTCGTAGATCATACATTGCAGAGGTGTGTGTGTGTCTGTGTGTCCATGTATGCATTGTGTGTGGTGTGTGCAGGGGTGTAGTGTGTGTGTACAGGTGCACACATTGTGAAACGGTGTCTCCAGGTGTGTACAAATATGTGACAGTGTCTGTATTAGTGTACAGGTGTATGACGGTGTGTCCAGGTGTGTGATGATGTTACAGGTGTGTACAGGTGATTCCGAGTGCGTACATTGTATGACGGTGTGTCCAGGTGTGTGATGATGTTACAGGTGTGTACAGGTGATTCCGAGTGCGTACATTGTATGACGGTGTGTTCAGGTGTGTGATGTTACTGGTGTGTACAGGTGATTCCAAGTGTGTACATTTGTATGACGATGTGTCCAGGTGTGTACAGGTATGTCCAGGTGTGTACAGGTATGTCCAGGTGTGTACATTGTTATAACGATGTATTCAGGTGTGTACAGGTATGTCCAGGTGTGTGTACAGGTATGTCCAGGTGTGTACAGGTATGTCCAGGTGTGTACAGGTATGTTCAGGTGTGTACAGGTATGTCCAGGTGTGTACAGGTGTGTGATGCTGTCTCCAGGTGTGTACAGGTATGTCCAGGTGTGTACAGGTATGTCCAGGTGTGTACAGGTATGTCCAGGTGTGTACAGGTGTGTGATGCTGTCTCCAGGTGTGTCAGACGTACAGACGGAGATCGTGGACCGCAGCACGCCCACCCTGGAGGTTCGGGAGGGTCGGTCCGTGGTGCTGGAGTGTCCGGTGACGGGTGTGGGGGTGCCCTCTGTCACCTGGACCCGGGGGTACGGCACCCTGCCTCATGGCCACTCCCTGGGGCCCTTTGGTGAGTGTGTGTGTGTGTGTGTGTGTGTGTGTAGGTGTGTGTGTCTGTGTGGGTCTACGTCCGTGTGTAGTTCATCATTACTGTCCATTCCCTCAAGTTACGAGATGGAGGGACCTCCTCTTCCTCCTCCTTTTGCTCCTCCCCTTCTCCTCTTCCTCCTCCTTTTGCTCCTCCTCCCCTTCCTCCTCCTCCTCTTCCTCTTCCTCCTCCTCCTCCTCCTCCTTTTGCTCCTCCTCCTTCTCCCCCTCTTTCTCCCCCCCCCTCTCCTCCTCTTCTTCCTCCTCCTCCTCATTCTTCTTCTGCTGCTGCTCCCCCACCTTCCTCTCCTCCTCCACTAACATAACGATCACCTGTCCTACCCACAGGTAACCTGCACATCAGCTCCGTCAAGCTCCGTGACGTGGGCACCTACATCTGCCAGACGCCTGGGGGCCACAAGCGCCAGGTGTTCCTGGACGTGCACCGGGCCCCCTCCGTTACCCCCCACCCCCCGGGGGGCGTGCTGAGGGCGCGCGAGGGGGAGGGGGTCAGGCTGGTGTGCAAGGGGGGCGCCCTCCCCGCCCCCACCGTCACCTGGTTCCACGACGGGCAGCGCGTGCCGCCTGGGGCCTCTGTCAGCAGTGTGGGTGAGTCCGGGGGGGTGCGGGGAGGGACTGGAACAGGACGGCTTTCGGTTGTCGTAACATCATTCAGATGATAATTTTATTGTGGGTACCAAAGCCAATCATTCAGATGATAATTTTATTGTGGGTACCAAAGCCAGACACCCCGCAGGGCACACGGCATTTGCTGAAACTAAGCGTAGACAAAGGAAAAAGGGGGTCGTGTTGTGTGGATGCGGGCACGTGCAACTTAAACGAAGAGACAAAGGGGTGTGTGCTGTGTAGATGGGTGCGTGCCCGCGTGTATGCTGTTTTTCTTTATTATGATGAATATCATCATCGCTGTCATCATTGCTGTCATCATCATCATCATCAACATCATCATTATTGTTGTTATTATTATTATTATTATTATCTTGTGAAGCGCATATAGCTCCCGGTTGTACAAGAGGAATGTCCTATACAAATGTTTTATCATCATCATCGTCGTCGTCATCCTCGTCGTTCTATTTCTACTTCTTCTCTATTTCCTCCTCCTCCTCCTCCTCTTCTTTTTCTTCGTCTTCTTCTTCTCCTCCTCCTCCTCCTCCTCCTCTTCTTCCTCTTCTTCTTCTCTTCCTCCTCCTCCTCCTCTTCTTCTTCTTCTTCTTCTCTTCCTCCTCCTCCTCCTCCTTCTTCTTCTTCTTCTTCTCTTCCTCCTCCTCCTCCTCCTTCTTCTTCTTCTTCTTCTCCTCCTCCTCCTCCTCCTCCTCCTCCCCTTCTTCTTCTCTTCCACCTCCTCTTCCTCCTCCTCCTCTTCCTCCTCTTCCTCATCTTCTTCTTCTTCGTCGTCGTGTTGTTTTTTTTTACTGTCGTTGTTACTGCTGTTATTTCCATCGTTCTCATTGCCGTGATCAAAGTTCCCCACAGAAGGAAGGGAGTGACTGATGCCGTGTGTCCACTGTCCGCCCTCCCAACAGGTGAGGTGCACACGTTACACCTGGAGGAGGTGGCGGAGGAGGACGGGGGGCTGTACGTGTGTGAGCTGACCAACAGTGTGGGGCAGGACAGCGCTGTTCTGCAGCTTGTGGTCACCTCCCCTCACTCCGACAGGCAGTGGCACGCCCAGAAAGGTGAGGAAGGGTGTGTGTGTGTGTGTGTGTGTGTGTGTGTGTGTGTGTGTGTGTGGCTGTGTGTGTGTCTGTGTGTGGGTGTGTGTGTGAGTGTGTGTGGTGGGGTGGTAGTAAGAGGGGATGTGTGTGCGTGCATGTGAGTAAGGGTGTGTGGAGGGGGCGAGGGGGATATGGGGGCAATAGGTGGCGTGAATGTGTGCGTACAGGTGGGGGGTTTGGGTTTGAATCTTTCTGGAAATCTGGGGGGGGGGGGGGGGTTGTTCTTTCGTTTTCCTCTCCCTCTCTTTCTCTGTCTGTCTGTCTGTCTGTCTGTCTGTCTCTCTGTGTTGTTGACTGATGTTGTTTAGTAAGGGTTCAACTCAAGAGTGGATTAGCTGTCCAACACTTCCACGGTTAAAAGAGCGCAGTTGTCACTTTTCCTCTTCCATCAATTCACACGTCAGTCATAGACCATTCACTCTGGCACCACAGTTCACATCACAACCCTGCCCACACCACACAAAACCTCGTTCCTATCTCACTGGTCCTCACCTTGCAGACAACCCTTCGGACGCCTCCCGGGAGGAGAACTCAGAAGGGGAGGCGACCCCCGCGGACAGCCAGGAGGCGGGCAACAAGCGGAACTTCCACCTGGAGGTGTCCAACAACAACAAGCAGCGACACGGCAGGAAGAGGAAGAAGGGAGGGAGGAAGAAGAAGAGGAGGAAGAACAAGAAGAAAGGCGGCACCAGGACAGGTCAGCAGTGTGGTGATGTGGATGATGATGATGACGATGATGATGATGATGATGATGATGATGATGATGATAACTATGAGAAGAAGAAGGAAGAAGAACCAGAAGAAAGGCGGCACCAGGACAGGTCAGCAGTGTGATGATGTGGATGATGTTAATGATGATGATGATAACTATGAGAAGAAGAGGAAGAAGAACCAGAAGAAAGGCGGCACCAGGACAGGTCAGCAGTGTGCTCATGTAGATGCAGTATACTCGCAGTATCACAGTCAATCGTGTCCGACTATCACCATCAGAACAGCAGAGGAGGCAACTGCTGTCCCGACTATCGGGGCCAGAACTATTACAGTAGAGATTGTCTTGCCCAAGTCACATCCCCACTCTCTCGGCCAAAAGGGTTTTAGGACAGTCGGCGTTGGGATGGTTCCCAAAGGCCATCTAGCCCCCAAGGCTGCAGCACTTAGAGCCAGTGTAATTTTACCTCCTAGTTTGAGAGTCATAGTCCTTCACAAAAGACAAAGCTGTAAATGATTTCCCATTGCAGTGGGTGAACAATGGATCAGTCAGCTCTCACTTTGCTGTTAGCCTGACTGGAAACTTATGTCAATCTGTGATATAAACTGTAGTAGTAGTAGTAGTAGTGATGATGATAGTAATAATACCAATGATGATAATAATGGTAATGATAATAACAGTAATAATGAAACTGATGATGGTGATGATGATAGTAATTATGATGATAAGATCAATGAATCAGGGAACGCAGAAACAGAGTGGGTCTGAAGCTGATCCCAGAGAGAGAGAGATGAGGTGTAGATGTGAAGGCAGCCAGAGAGATAGGAAGGGGTAGATTTGTAAAATACATTTATCACAGAGACTGCTGACATTGTACCTGATTCTGTGTGAGACAGGAAGCCAGTTGAGACAGGTATTTTCCTTTCTGTGTGTGTCAAGTCAAGACTGGTGCCCCCCTCTGCAACCACGGTAATGGTGTACTGTATTCTGTGTGAGACAGGGAACCAGTGGATAGATTACAAGAGAGGAGATTGACGTTTTCAGATGTTTTTTCTTTCTGCGTGTGTCAGTCAAACTGGTGCCCCACTCAGCAACCACAGTGATTTTGTACCGTATTCTGTGTGAGACAGGGAACCAGTGGAGACAGATCTTTTCCTTTCTGTGTGTCAGTCAAACTGGTGATGTTGTACCGTATTCTGTGTGAGACAGGGAACCAGTGAAGACAGATCTTTTTCTCTGTATGTGTCAGTCAAACTGGTGATTTTGTACTGTATTCTGTGTGAGACAGGGAACCAGTGGAGACAGATCTTTTCCTTTCTGTGTGTCCCAGTCAAACTGGTGATTTTGTACCGTATTCTGTGTGAGACAGGGAACCAGTGGAGACAGATCTGTTCCTTTGTGTGTGTCCCAGTCAAACTGGTGCCCCCCTCAGCACCCACGGTGATTTTGTACCATATTCTGTGAGACAGGGAACCAGTGAAGACAAATGTTTTTCTCTCTGTGTGTCCCAGTCAAACTGGTGCCCCCCTCAGCACCCACGGTGATTTTGTACTGTATTCTGTGTGAGACAGGGAACCAGTGAAGACAGATCTTTTTCTCTCTGTGTGTCCCAGTCAAACTGGTGCCCCCCTCAGCACCCACGGTGATTTTGTACCATATTCTGTGAGACAGGGAACCAGTGAAGACAAATCTGTTCCTTTGTGTGTCCCAGTCAAACTGGTGCCCCCCTCAGCACCCACAGTGTCCCAGCTGACAGAGAGCTCAGTGCTGGTGCTCTGGAAGATCCCGGAGAACGACGGGCTGCCCATCTCGCTGTTCCGGGTCCAGTACCGCGAGGTCCGCCCGTCCAGTGGCCAGTGGCAGACTGTGGAGGACGACATCAGTCCCAAGGCCCGGCGGTACAAGGTCACCCGTCTCAAGGCCGGTGAGTGGGGGGGAAGGGGGAGGGGGATGCATGTGTTGTTTTGGTGTGTGTGTGTGTGTGTGATTGTGTGTGTGTGTATGTGTGTGATTGTGTGTGTGTGTGATTGTGTGTGTGTGATTGTGTGTGTGTGTGTGTGTGTGTGTGTGTGTGTGTGTTCTGTCCAGTGCCCAGCCTCAAGACTGATGAGTGTATGTGGCGCGGGGAGGGGGGGGGGGAGGGTATGTCTTGGTGTCCGTGTGTGTGTGTGTGTGTGTGTGTGTGTTCTCTCTCGCACGCTTGCGTGCGTGTGGCCGTTTTAAATGATTTTGTTTCACTCAGGCCTATCAGGTATCCTGTTGGTGTATTGTATGTTGTGTTTGGTGTATTGTATATTGGTGTATTGTATGTTGTGTTTGGGAGCATTGTGTTTTGTGTCAAGTATGTTGTGTTTGGGGGTATTGTGTGTTGTTTTGTGTATAACGTGTTATATTTTGGATATTGTATATTGTGTTTGGGGTGTAGTGTGTTATGTTCGGGGCAGGCAGCCATACCCAAGTGTGTCTGCATCAGTCACAGTACCAGCAGGGCTGGAGGATTTATTAAACACAAGTCGCCACGAGGCTACACACCAGATGAGACCCTGCACTGCTGTCGAATCACTGGGTCGGTGTTCAGTTTTGTCTGTTCTGATTCGGCTTTCCCTGGACGTCACATAATAGGTGACAGTTTAGTCAAATAGGGGCACTTACATGACGTTGTTGGAAAGTTCCCTAGTGATGGGCTACAGGTCGAGACATAATAAGAAGGGGGCAACAGCCGAGTGGTTAAAGCGCTAGACTTTCACTCTGAGGTTCCATGGTTCGATTCCTATTCACGGCGGCTGAAGGATTACAAGTGGAGACTTTCCCATCTCCCTGGTCAACAGATGTGCACACCAACTCGTGCCTGAACTCCCTATGTGTGTTTATGCTCGCAGAATATCAAACACGCACGCAAAAGATCTCACAATCCATGTCAGAGTTCGATGGGTTATGGAAAACAAGAACACACCCAGAATACACACCCTCCACAAACAGAGTATGGCTGCCTCCATAAGTGGCTAGAAAGAAATTCAGGCATACGCTTAAAGAGCCCTCTAGAGCATAGGAGTGAACGTTGAAGCCCACGAACGTAGAAGGAGCAGGAGAAGAAGAAGGAGGAGAAGCAGGAGAAGGAGGAGGGGAAGCAGCAGGAGGAGGAGAAGAAGACAATAAAAAAAAAGTTCCATCATTTCTCCCCCCAGGTGGAACGTACAAGTTCCGCATCGCGGCAGTGTACTCCAACAACGACAACCGCAACAGCCCCAACTCTCGCCGCTTCCACCTCAACATCAGCCCCAACGGAGTGAGCCGTCCACCCACACTGGCACCCCGGGTAGTGGAGGCCAAGCCCTTCATCTACCAGAACATCTATGCCATCGGCATCAAGTGGCAGGTACAGGACAGGGATGATGATGGTGGTGGTGGTGGTGGTGGTGGTGGTGGTGGTGGTGATGATGGTGGTGGTGGTGGTGGTGGTGGTGGTGGTGATGATGGTGGTGGTGGTGGTGGTGGTGGTGATGATGATGGTGGTGGTGGTGGTGGTGGTGGTGGTGGTGGTGGTGGTGATGATGATGATGATGGTGGTGGTGGTGGTGGTGGTGGTGGTGGTGGTGATTATTATTATAACATCTATACCATCGGCATCAAGTGGCAGGTACAGAACCGGACAGGTGTGATGGTGGTGATGATGATGATGGTGATGGTGCTAATGATGATGATGATGATGATGATGGTGGTAATGATGATGATGATGATGATGGTGGTGGTAATGATGATGGTGGTGGTGGAAATGATGACGGTGATGATGATAACCTCTGTGCCATCTGCATGAAGTGACGATGAGGTCGATAAGGGTGATGATGATAAAGATGATGATAGTGATAACCTCTTTGCCATCTGCATCTAATGACATGGTCGACATCCGTATCAAATGGCGGTGAGGTTGATAAAGGTGATGATGATTGTGATGAAGGTTTTGGTTGTGGTCGTGGCAGCTTGAGAACAGATGAATTATGTTGATCTGTATTGATGTAGTCGTGGCAACTTGACAACAGATGAATTATGTTGATCTGTATTGATGTAGTCGTGGCAACTTGACAACAGATGAATTATGTTGATCTGTATTGATGTAGTCGTGGCAACTTGACAACAAATGAATTATGATCTGTATTGATGTAGTCGTGGCAACTTGACAACAGATGAATTATGTTGATCTGTATTGATGTAGTCGTGGCAACTTGACAACAGATGAATTATGTTGATCTGTATTGATGTAGTCGTGGCAACTTGACAACAGATGAATTATGTTGATCTGTATTGATGTAGTCGTGGCAACTTGACAACAAATGAATTATGTTGATCTGTATTGATGTAGTCGTGGCAACTTGATAACAGATGAATTATGTTGATCTGTATTGATGTAGTCGTGGCAACTTGACAACAAATGAATTATGTTGATCTGTATTGATGTAGTCGTGGCAACTTGATAACAAATGAATTATGTTGATCTGTATTGATGTAGTCGTGGCAACTTGACAACAAATGAATTATGTTGATCTGTATTGATGTAGTCGTGGCAACTTGATAACAGATGAATTATGTTGATCTGTATTGATGTAGTCGTGGCAACTTGACAACAAATGAATTATGTTGATCTGTATTGATGTAGTCGTGGCAACTTGATAACAAATGAATTATGTTGATCTGTGATGTAGGAGGGACCGTGACAAAAGTCGTTCAGGTGTTGGACTTCTAGTGTAGTGCTCTCCAGTCATCAGGATTGGTTGCTTGTTTATGTGATCTACTTGTTTGTTTATTTATTTGTTTATTTCACGGTCCTGGTGGCCGTTAAAGGCTATGGGGCTCTAAAGATTATTTGGTTGTTCAGTTAATCTGTCGGTTAATGTATATGCATTTATCTATTTATTTATTTATTTATTCACTCCCTCAGTCGTTTAGTTGATGATGAATATATGGATAGATGTATTTACTGACGTATCTGTTGATATGTACATGTCTGTCTGTGTACCCACAGTACATCCCAGTGGACGGGTCGTCCATCACGGGGTTCTACATCTTCTACAAGCCGTACGGGTCGGAGGAGGACTTTCACGTGGAGACCCTGCTGGGTGCGGGCATCAGGAACCACCTGCTGACCGACCTCAAGCCGGACACAGAGTACAGCGTCAAGATGCAGTGCTTCAACTCGGCTGGGGCCTCAGATTTCAGCAACATGGTCGTCAAACGGACGCTGCGTGAGTTGGGGAGGGGTGTGTGTGTGTGGGGGGGGGGGGGGGGGGCGTATCGTTTCTGTTTGAGGGGTGGGGGTTAGAGGGAGATGTCAAGATGCAGTGCTTCAACTCGGCTGGGAGCCTCTGATTTCAGCAACATGGTCGTCAAACGAACTCTGCGTGATTAGGGGAGGGGTGGGTGTGTGTGGAGGGGGGAAGTTGTGTATGTTGGGTGGGGATGTGTTTTGTAGGGGGGTGCGGGTGTCCGTGCTTATCAATCTTGTAAATAAAGGACTGGACTTGATTTCACTTGCCCTGAGTTGACTTCACCTGACTTGACTTGAACTGACCTGACTTCATTTGACCTGAGTTGACTTGAAATGACTGGAGTTGTCTTGAATTGTCTTGACTTGCCATGACTTGAACAGACTTGAGTTGACATGACCTGCCTTGACTTGTCATATTTTCACGTGCCCTGCCTTGACTTGTCATATTTTCACGTGCCCTGCCTTGACTTGTCATATTTTCACGTGCCCTGCCTTGACTTGCTTCCCCTCCCCTCACCTTGACATGCCTCCCCTCCCCTTGACTTGCCTCCCCTCCCCTTGACATGCCTCCCCTCCCCTTGACATGCCTCCCCTCCCCTTGACTTGCCTCCCCTCCCCTTGACATGCCTCCCCTCCCCTTGACTTGCCTCCCCTCCCCTTGACTTGCCTCCCCTTGACTTGACATGCCTCCCCTCCCCTTGACATGCCTCCCCTCACCTTGACATGCCTCCCCTCCCCTTGACATGCCTCCCCTCGCCTTGACATGCCTCCCCTCGCCTTGACATGCCTCCCCTCCCCTTGACTTGACATGCCTCCCCTCACCTTGACATGCCTCCCCTCCCCTTGACTTGCCTCCCCTTGACTTGACATGCCTCCCCTCCCCTTGACATGCCTCCCCTCCCCTTGACATGCCTCCCCTCACCTTGACATGCCTCCCCTCCCCTTGACATGCCTCCCCTCCCCTTGACATGCCCCCCCTCGGCTTGACTTGCCTCCCCTCGCCTTGACATGCCTCCCCTCGCCTTGACATGCCTCCCCTCGCCTTGACTTGCCTCCCCTCGCCTTGACATGCCTCCCCTCGCCTTGACATGCCTCCCCTCCCCTTGACTTGCCTCCCCTCACCTTGACATGCCTTCACTCCCCGTCCCCAGCTCTGGCGGGCCAGGCCCCGGCAGAACCTCCCACACCAGTGCTGCCCCCTAGCGAGGAGCAGGAGACGGAGGCGCCCCCTAGCAGCCGACGAGCCAGCGAGGGTCTGGAGCAGCCTGTGATCCTGGGCATCGTGCTGGGCGGGCTGCTGCTGCTGCTGGCCATCTTCCTGGCCATGTGCTGGTGGAAGCAGAGGCAGCAGAAACGGAGGAGTGAGTGGGCTTTATACAGTGGTGGTGTTTATTGTTTTGAGGGTGTGTTTTTTCCTATTTGGGACACGTCCACTTTAGTTGTTGATGTCATCAGGGAGGATGTCACTGTGTTCACACAGATCCAGGTGCACCACAGTTTTGTGTATTTTGAGTTTGCTTTGTGTGTGTGTGTGTGGTTTATGTAACTTTGCACGCATGTCTTATCAAACTTGTTAAGGTTTAATTGACATTAAAATTGATTCTGATTCTGATTCTGATTCTACACCACATCGGCTAAGCCGATGCCTGACCAGCAGGTGTAACCCATGGCGCATTGTCAGGCCTTGAGGGAAAGCAGAATAAGTAAATGAAATAGATATAGTAATAAAACATGAATTGAATAATTAAGATAGAATAAACATGATAATGTGAATAATAAAAATAATAATAATGATAATGTAAATAGATAAATAGATGAATAAATAAGTTTTATACAAAATGAAATGAATAAATTGATATAAATATGTAGCAGTTGAAGATGAAAAGGACAACAAGAAAATCTTTTAAAAAAATATTAAAAAAAAGATAATAAAGAAAGGTCCTGCATGTCCATACAATGTATGTGACGGACGTGGGAGAAGTTTGAAACTGACAATTCACGAAACAAGAAGCGAGTTATTCTTCTCAGTGGTCCATTGTCTATTCACTAGTTCTTCATATTCTTCTTCTTTTTCCCCACCTACCACCCCGGTAACACTGTGGTCGTCTCCCCTGCCCACAGATCAAAGCCTGGAGAACAGTGTCAAGTACCCCGGTGACCACAGAACCCTGTACAGCGACTCCTTGCGGACCACCACCACCACCACCCCACCAAGCCCACGCACCCGCACCCCCACCACCACCACCCCAACGGGGGGCCCTACCCGCTGAACGGCCTGAACGGGGTGGCTCTGGCCAACGGTCACGGTCCTCCCGTGGACCAGCAGGTCGGGGTGTCGTGCAGCGACAGTGGCGAGGAGAGACCGCAGCAGAGGGCCATGTCTCTGTCCACTCACTCCGACGTGTACACCGGGAAACCTTCCTACTACCATGTGAGTCATGCCAGGTGTTTTGTCCAGGGTTCGTTGAGTGGCGCTGAGCGTGAGGGGTTTGTCCAGGGTTCGTTGAGTGATGCTGAGCATGAGGGGTTTGTCCAGGGTTCGTTGAGTGATGCTGAGAATGAGGGGTTTGTCCGGGGTTCGTTGAGTGGCGCTGAGCATGAGGGGTTTGTCCAGGGTTCGTTGAGTGATGCTGAGCATGAGGGGTTTGTCCAGGGTTCGTTGAGTGATGCTGAGCATGAGGGGTTTGTCCAGGGTTCGTTGAGTCATGCTGAGGGTTTTGTCCAGGGTTCGTTGAGTGATGCTGAGGGTTTTGTCCAGGGTTCATTGAGTAATGCTGACTGTTTAGTCGAGGGTTTTGGGTTTTTTTTTTAGTAATGCTGAGTGTTTAGTCGAGGGTTCGTTGAGTGATGCTGAGCATTTTGTCGAGGGATCGTTGGTTGAGTAATGCTGAGTGTTTAGTCGAGGGATCGTTGAGTGATGCTGAGGGTTTTGTTGAGGGATCGTTGAGTGATGCTGATGGTTTAGTCGAGGGATCGTTGAGTGATGCTGATGGTTTAGTCGAGGGATCGTTGAGTGATGCTGATGGTTTAGTCGAGGGATCGTTGTGTGATGCTGAGGGTTTAGTCGAGGGATCGTTGAGTGATACTGATGGTTTTGTCGTTTGTGT
>NC_134892.1:24392526-24460026 GCF_041734735.1 Babylonia areolata
TGATACATAGGTGAACCCTCAGGTAAACAGGAAGGTGTGATACATAGATGAACCCTCAGGTAAACAGGAAGGTGTGATACATAGGTGAACCCTCAGGTAAACAGGAAGGTGTGATACATAGGTGAACCCTCAGGTAAACAGGAAGGTGTGATAGATACACAGATGAACCCTCTGGTAAACAGGAAGGAGTGATAGATACATAGATGAATTCTTCAGGTAAACAGGAAGGTGTGATAGATACATAGATGAACCCTCAGGTAAACAGGAAGGTGTGATAGATACATAGATGAACCCTCAGGTAAACAGGAAGGTGTGATAGATACATAGGTGAACCCCTCAGGTAAACAGGAAGGTGTGATAGATACATAGGTGAACCCTCAGGTAAACAGGAAGGTGTGATAGATACATAGATGAACCCTCAGGTAAACAGGAAGGTGTGATAGATACATAGATGAACCCTCAGGTAAATTGAACAGGAAATTGAACAGCTGTTGTCCACTCGCATGACTACAAACAAATAAAAACAGAAAAAAAACCCATATCCTATCAGCATTATGTTAAACTGGAGAGAGGTAACGCTACCAGAAGTTATTTCATGATTATTCTGGGAATTTCCTCTTCTTCTTCTTCTCTCTCTCTCTCTCTCCTCCCTCCATCCTCTTCCTCTCTGTGTGTGCGTGTGCGTGCGTTTGAATGCCGACAATGTGTTGACGTGTTTTCTCTCTCTCTCTGTCCGCACTCCTCAGGGTACCTTCCCTCCAGCCTGCACAGCCTGGGACCCCCTCCTCCCCCTCTCTGCCACCTCCCCCCCACCTCCACCTCCCCCACGGCGCACCACCCGCCCCACCACCACCACCCCTCCTACCCTCCCTCCCCCACCACCTCCCCCCACCCGCACGGACGCCGGAGGAGGCAGAATCACAGCGGGGGTGGGTCTCACTCGGAAGAGCAGGACTCTGCCGAGGAGCTGGAGCAGCAGCAGCCCTTGATGCGTGGCGAGGTGCAGGGGCAAGCGGGTGAGCCCCCCACCTACTTTTGTGCACCGGGCAACAACAACAACAACAACAGGGGGTGCAGAGGGGTAGGGGACAGTTTGGACAATGGTCATCACCACCAGCACCACCACCACCACCACCCGCCTCACCACCCCCACCCCCACAGACCCGGGTACGGGTACCCCCCGGCCAGCAGCAGCAGCGGCGTCCTCTACCCTTCCTCCTCCAAGGACGGGAGGGGGGAGGAGGGGAGGGCGGAGTGGGGAGGGGAGGAGGGGGTGTGGCACCCCTGGTCAGGCCCCTCCCCCCACGTGACGTCCAGCAGCGGTCAGCACGGGGGCAGGCACAAGCGGAGGAGGCGGAGGGGGCAGGGGGGTGGGGGGGACAGAGGGGAGAGGGAGCACAGCGTCAGAGACCAAGCCACCAACACTGACCTGAGCAGCAACGGGGAAGGTGGGTGATGGGGCACTTGGTGCTGTGCCATTCCTGTGTTGTGTGCCATTCCTGTGTTGTGTGCCATTCCTGTGTTGTCTTGTGTGCCATTCCTGTGTTGTGTGCCATTCCTGTGTTGTGTGCCATTCCTGTGTTGTCTTGTGTGCCATTCCTGTGTTGTGTGCCATTCCTGTGTTGTGTGCCATTCCTGTGTTGTGTTCCTTCCTTCCTGTGTTGTGTTTTGTTGTGTTCCTTCCTTCCTGTGTTGTGTTCCATCCCTGTGTTGTGTTCCTTCCTGTGTTGTGTTCCTTCCTGTGTTGTGTTGTGTTCCTTCCTGTGTTGAGTTCCTTCCTTCCTGTGTTGTGTTCCTTCCTGTCCAGTGTTGTGTTCCTTCCTGTCCTGTGTTGTGTTCCTTCCTGTGTTGTGTTGTGTTCCTTCCTGTCCTGTGTTCCTTCCTGTGTTGTGTTCCTTCCTGTCCTGTGTTGTGTTCCTTCCTGTGTTGTGTTGTGTTCCTTCCTGTGTTGTGTTCCTTCCTGTGTTGTGTTGTGTTCATTACTGTGTTGTGTTGTGTTCCTTCCTGTGTTGTGTTCCTTCCTGTGTTGAGTTCCTTCCTGTGTTGTGTTGTGTTCCTTCCTGTGTTGTGTTCCTTCCTGTGTTGTGTTGTGTGTCATTCCTGTGTTGTGTTCCTTCCTGTCCTGTGTTGTGTTCCTTCCTGTCCAGTGTTGTGTTCCTTCCTGTCCTGTGTTGTGTTCCTTCCTGTCCTGTGTTGTGTTCCTTCCTGTCCTGTGTTGTGTTCCTTCCTGTCCAGTGTTGTGTTCCTTCCTGTCCTGTGTTGTGTTCCTTCCTGTCCTGTGTTGTGTTCCTTCCTGTGTTGTGTTCCTTCCTTTTTGTTTCACTCCTTCCTGCCGTCCGTGCACTCATTCCAAATCCTTGTAGTCCTTCGTTGATTCCTTCAGCTTGAGGGACAGTTTGGTGACCTCAGCTTGTCTGTTGTGCTGTGGGTTTGCAGCTGTGACGTTGGCGTTCACACCGTGCGTTCAGTTGTGGTCCATGTCTTCAGTCATCCCATTGGTCCATTCAAACTCACTCTCTCTCTCTCTGTCTGTGTGTGTGTGTGTGTGTGTGTGTGTGTGTGTGTGTGTGGTGGGGGAGGGGGGGGGAAACGTTTCAGTACAATACAATACAGTTTAATTCAATACAATGCAAAAGAATCACAATACAGTACAAATCAATACAATACAATGCAATGCAATACAAGACAAAAAAGTCTCAATAGAACACAGCCACAGCACACCACAGCACACTGACCTCCATGCCCCTGTTCCAGAGGGCACCGCGGAGGGCATCACGTGCAGCCAGTCCCCGGCCGGCTCCCTGTCCAACGGCTCGGACAACAGCGGTCACAGTGACCCGGCTGACGTCACCACAGTGACCCTGCCTGACCGGACATCGGCTGACCGCCTCCTGTGTGCTGTGACCGTGCCCCCTGTGGGATCCTTGTGATAACCAGCCTGCTAGTGAACTGACTGCATAGCTAGGTGGCTAGCTAGCTCACTAGGTGCCGAGTGTCCACTGACTGTCATGGCGGGCAAGGAGATTCCGCTGAACAAGTTTGTTGGAGTCATCCAGAAACAATACACTGTGTTGAAGTTAGGTCGCTTGCTACCAAGTGCCATTTTTTTCTGCGAGTCGTCCTGGAGAAGGTTTGGGGCAAGAGTCTCTTTCGGTGATCCATGAATTACAACGATAGTGATAATTACGTGTTGCTGATTACGGCTCTGGCAGTCACCCGGAGCTGTGAACGCTGCCATTGGTTCATGAAGACTTGTCAACAAGACAACTGTGTTTCGAAAATTGCATTTTTCTTTTTTTTCACATCTATTTATGCAGACGCGTTTTACTCACAAACACTGTGAGTTCCTTTTGTCACTGTCTGTCTGAATGCAAAGAGATCCTGTTTGACATGCACACGGAAGGCAGTGTACTACGATGGGGTAACGAATAGATAATCGATGGGTAACTGACTGAAGTTAATTCCTGGCTGAAAGATGACATCGATTTCAGACCAGTCACGGATAACTCTGAACACTGTTCTCACTCCAGATAGATACAGATAGACAGACAGATATGTGTATTTCTCTGTTCGCAAGGTCTAGATAGATCGAGGTAGACAGACAGACAGACATGTCTATCTCTCTGATCGCGTTTAAACCATCACAAGACAAGGCATTTCCACCCAGACTGGAGATCCTAAAATGGAAAGAGGCCATACTGTGTAGTGTCAGAGACTCCAGATTCCTAGGCAAACAGTTTTGTTGTTGTTGTTTGAGTTGTGCATAGGGCATGCTGATTGTTGAGGGGTGGTGGGTGTGAGCCAGCCGAACTTGCCGCGTTTTGTTAACAGACATTCATCGTCATGTCTCACGGTTCTTCACTCTCCCCTCTTTCTTGTGTAACAAGGGAAACTCTTCTTGCTCACATGTCGTTATACAGTGCGTACACAGACGAAAAACTGCCATAGTTTGGGGGTAACTGAAAATAGGTATGACTTCATTAAAATATGCAATGAGATTAATTAACTGGGGTTTTTTTTATGTGGGGAACCGGAAACACGAAATGTGGTGTAATGCTGGCCACGGTGACGTTAACTGAAAATGAAAATTGATGTAACTTTTCGGCTAGACGATGTGATTTTCGATTTACCTGTTCGGTGCCCACAGTGTGGATTGAAATAATGATTAGAACTCCGTGTTGTGCCCAGTGTAAACCTGATATGAAATTCATCGTTGTGGCCAGTGGAAAGCTGTTGTGTGAGTTATCGTGCCTTGATTAACACAGCAGCCAGTGTAAACCTGGAAGAAGGGAATTGTGCCTTTACACAAGCAGCCAGTGTTAACAGCTGTCGGTGTGTGTTGTTGTGCCTCATCACAAGCGGTCAGTGCCAGCCCAGTGACAGTGAAAAACTCCCCGAAACTGATGATCTACCTCTCTCATTTCACACTCTGACCTGGGCTGGTGGCCTTGACCCCCTCAACTATTGTGTTCACGTGATCCGCTTCACGACCTGAGGTCGACGTTCTGTTGACAGACAGGCAGGGCGCGGCCTTCTTCAGTGAGTGACCCTCTGTCAGCTACGTTTTTCGTGTCGTACGTGCCATGAGGTTGACAGGCGTGTAGGGTGAGACTCTGGCTGTGCTGCCTTCCCCGTGCTGAAGAATGTTGGTGGATATTCTGCCTTTCTCTTTTCTTTTCTATAGACCGGTACAGTGGCCTAGCTGTGCAGCTTGGTGTAGTGTGGTGCGGCGTTCTGAGGAATTGTCCACACAACAGACGAACTGTGAGCAGCAGAAACAGGGAGACGGTAGGAAGGTGTTGTTGTTGCCATGAATGATATGATGCCAGCCCTTGATCCATGGATACTGATAATAATGGTGATGATGACGTGTGTGTGTGTGTGTGAGAGAGAGAGACAGAGACAGAGAGACACAGAGAGAACTGGCAATATCCACACGCAGGTGCTGATAGAACACTCATGGTTTTTTTTGTGTTTTTGTTTTTTGTTTTGTTTTCCTCCTGAGATGTGTTGGCCTGTGTGTGTGTGTGTGTGTGTGTGTGTGTGTGTGTGTGTGTGTGTGTCTATGAACAACACATTTTGGGCAAACCGTTGTGAAAGTAATGTGTGGCAACACTTTTTGAAGAAGTTTTGTGTGAGATGATGATAGCTTAAGAGTGAATGGACGAGGCTGAAAGTGGTGACATGTGTGACAGTGTCAGTGGATGATTGTATCTCTGATAACAGAAGAAACCCCTTTTCAAAACCAGTGTAACCACATTCAAAGCCAAAACGAGTTGATCACTAAATGAAAAACACCACCAAACAAACAGGAGTAAATTCAGAAGAAATATGAATATATTGGAAAGTCTTCACAACAGTTTCATGTAAACGAGTGTGAGGAATCTGTGTAAATAAAAGTGTTAGGTGTTTGCCATAACTTAATGAACTTTTATTGGGTGAAGTAAGAGTTGTCTTAGTAATTTGTAAACCAGTAATTAAACTCAAAGTATTATATTGTCAAACTGAAGGACTGAACATCAGTTATCAAACGCTGAAGCGTGTTCACAGTCTCTGGAATGGATATCAATTTTAGCAGTCTTTGGAGGATTTTGTGGAGAGAAAATAGAACTTTGGGAAGGGTGCAACTAAAAGATTTATGTAGGCTTTTATATCATTTGGACGTGTGAATTTAAAGCGAATTGAAAGTGAGGAAAAAATACTGGATTTCTCAGAACAAATGGAAAGCGTGTAAGATGAAATAAAACCGGTTGCAGGAACCTGAATGAACTAAGGAGATAATAACTGGGAGCCTGCTTAAAATGGAAACTGAACTCCCGTAAAATGAAAGGTTTCAATCGATATGATGAAACGAAAGAGCTCGAAAACTGTAAAAGAAAGAAAAAATGTAGGACTGTGAATTAAAAAAACAAAAATGCTTGAGGGCTGCTGGAAGAGAAGTTGCAGAAAACAGCTGGATAGTGTATCAAGTGGATGAAGAGAAGTGAGGGGCTACAGGGTTATTTGTGGAGCCATGTGTACCTTTTTAAAGTGGTTGAATGATGGTGTAGTGGGTACCAGATAGCGGCATGGAAGATAGGTTGTGTATTTAAATTAATGTTGGAGTGTGGACTCGGTCGGTGTTTTGCAAGTGTGTGTGTGTGTGTGTGTGTGTTTGTGAGAGCGAGGCATTAGGGTAGACATTTTAAGCAGGTGCAGTGGTAGACCTTCGGCAGGCTAAGGCTGGACTTGTTACGCAAGCCTAAGGTGAGACTCCTTCCAAGGCATACCCAAGCCTAGGGGTAGACCTTTATACACAGGCCTAGGGGTAGACCTTTATACACAGGCCTAGGGGTAGACCTTTTTAGACAGGCCTAGGGGTAGACCTTTATACACAGGCCTAGGGGTAGACCTTTATACACAGGCCTAGGGGTAGACCTTTATACACAGGCCTTGGGGAAGACCTCTTGTTAGGCATGCCTAGTGTAGAGCTCGTCCTAGGAAGGCTCTTGGCCCAAAATGGAATCTTTGAACTCGTCTGCAGAGATGACAGGGCCAGAATGCATGGAGAGAGATCGTTATTTGCCCTCCATCAAGATGCGTTTGGAATTCATTTTGAATTTCAACACGTAAAAAGCTGACCAGATATGGCAGATGATACACCAATGGGAAAAGAAAACTAACTGATGTAGATGATGTTCAACAGGCTTTTGAATTTGGATATCACCTACACAAAAAAGAAAACTATTTGTTTAAAGCACTTGGCTTCCGAGAACAGAGTACTGTGCGTTGTGAATGAAAAAGGAAAGGTGTGTGAGAGAGAGTGTGGTATTTTTTTTCGGGGTGTGTGTGTGGGGGTGTATTTGTACCATGCAGAGTGAGAGGGTCAACCTTTTTTTTCACATTGCTCAAGCAGGGTAAAACAAAAGACTTGGTGTAGCCGTGCGTCCATGTTATGTAAATACCCAGCCGGTCTGTTTTCGGGGTGTTTTTTGGGGGGGCATCCTCATCGCCATTGGTGGTTGTGGGGGTCCTCTCCCGGCTGGTGACCCAATTCCTCATCCCGCCCACCTACATAGACTCACGTGGCGTTGGTGGGAAATGATGTACCTGCTTGTTTCATGATCGGCGTAAAACGAGAATCAACAAATGTAAAGGATTTAACTTATGAACTTTTGTGGACTGTGTATGTATATATTTTATATATAGTGATAACGGCATGTGGAAGTGTGTGTACTCTTGACGGCAGTATTAGTGGTGTGTGTGTGTGTGTGTGTGTGTGTGTGTGCGCGCGCGCGCGCGCGAGTGTGCAAAATATTCATGGTGTGTGTGCGTGCATGGACACACGTGTGTAAGAGAGAGAGAGAGAGAGAGGACTTAAAAACGGATGTGTGTGACTGCATGGGCTATGTTACATTTAGAAAGAGATTATTGTTTGTAGTGTGTGTGTGTGTGTGTGTGCGTGTGTGTTCGTCAGCGTGTATGTGTACAAATTGTGCGTGCGTGTTTGTGTGTGTGAGTGCACACAATACTCCGTGTGTATCGTACAAATATGTGAACGGCTAATAGTGTTGTTGGGTTGTTGTTTTTTGTTTGTTTTTTTTCCTTGTCTTTGAAATATTGTTACGAATTGTTTTTCACAGTGTATTATTCCTGCGATATGCTCTTTTGATAGACTTTTATTTGTATATTGAATGACGCCACTGGACACAAACACGAGGTTTACAGCAAGGTTTACAGACATAGTATCAGTGTTTATACACTGACCTGTTTACAGACATAGTATCAGTGTTTATACATTGACCTGCAAGCGTTGAGATCCGCTGTCTTGTGGGGTGCTCTACTTTTTTCTTTCTTTTCGTTTTGTTTTAAATGATGCAGTTTAATGATCACGTCGTGGTTGTGTTTTTGATGAGAAATTTGGTTAAATATTATCATACTGTTGGAATCAAACTGCATGGTCACCTAATCAAAATAGTCTATGCAAACATCGTATTTTTAACACACAAATATCCCTTATGATAACATTTATTTGATACAACATCGGTTATTGCACAAGGACAGCTATTGGCAGCAAGAACAGTCTTGCAGAGTATTTTCTGAATTTAAATGGATTTACCACATGAGATGTATTTTTTTTAAAACGCCAGTTTTTGTTCCTGAAAAGAAGTAATATTTGGTATATATCAGCGCTACGGTTTTTAAGGTAAATGACCTGATTTTAATTTAATGTGTGATATTTGTTTGATACTTTTTATATGGTTACAGGGTACGTGATGCAGAATATACTGTTTTGTTATCTGATTATAAAACGAATGCCGTTGTTGCAAAATGTAATGAGGAAATGAAGATAGACAGATCTACACAGCTGAACGGTTACACAGAATTAAAACATCAGTGTTGGCAGAAATTATGATCACACAATATATAAAACAGCAGCGTTATAAATAAGGCTCTGTAGTCTGTACCTTCGCTCTCCCGACACAGACAGAAACCTGTCATTTCATCAGTTTCAGTTTCAGTAGCTCAAGGAGGCGTCACTGCGTTCGGACAAATCCGTATACGCTACACCACATCTGCCAAGCAGATGCCTGACCAGCAGCGTAACCCAACGCGCTTAGTTAGGCCTTGAGAAAAAAAAAGAGATAAATACATAAAAAAAAGGAACTACTACTACTAATAATAATGATAATATGAATAAGACGCAAAAACTTGATGAAGTCAACTATAAGCGTGCAAGTAAGAATAATAATAAATATATAAATAAATAAATAATAATATAATTTTTTTTAAAATTTCAAACAAAGAAAATGAATATACAACTCAAGATGGATATGATGTTGTTGTTTCCTTTTTGATAACCAAACCATTGGTGGACTTGTATTGCATTACGTTTTGTTATTCCTCTGTGGCTTCTTTTCCCGCGCTTGGTGCATGCTGCACTCCGGGACCTCCGTCACTTGTCTTCCGAATGATTAGCACCCGGATTACCACTCTGCCGCCTTGATGCTAACTTCGGTGCCGAAAATGGCCGAAATTCTTTCGTTTTTCGTTCAGGAATGATTGAATAGCAGATAGGAGGGTAACTAATTAATAACACCTTGCAGTTTCCATTGCAGAGCCTTGTTTATTATTATCAGTGTTGGGTGAAGGAAACAGTGCATTCATTCTTTGGGAAGAGTATATATGATTGTATCAGGGAAACTGGAAGGTGGATATTCATTCTGTAGAACTAAACTGCCATGCTGGCGGCACCGTGGACGCACAAAAGTTACAGACTCTACAATAATACCACAAAACAATCAAAGTGCACTAACTTTTATGCTCCTGCAATATATCAAAACGTGGCTATTACGAACGTATATATGTATTTATCTAGTGATCTATTGATTGTGTATATTTATTGAATGTATTTTTTATTAGCCTGTATGATTTATTTTTATATTCTGTTCTATGTTGTTAAAAAAAAAAAAAGACATCACAGAAAAGAAAGGCAGACAGAATTAAGGAAACGAAAAAACCAACCAGTGTACTTAGATATTGTTTTTGAGAAAATAGCAGCATCTCACTCATTACCGATTTGAACAACATCCATCTAAAGCTATCAAGTCCAAGAACTATTATTATTATTACGTTTGTCGTTATAACTATTATCATTATTATTGATGTTTTTATTACTGTCGTTATCTTCATTAGTTTATTATTAATATATATAATAATTATTATTATTGGCGTTATAACCATTATTATTATTATTGGAAAAAAAAACTACCTCAGTTTTTGTGGGAAATAATAGCGCATATATATATGGCCTAAAAGCAGGAACAGAAAAAGGTGTATCATCGTTTGTTGAGCTGTTGTTTGTTTGGTGAGAGCCGTGTGTTGTTTGGAAACCATTTGGAGAGAGAGAGAGAGAGAGAATGTGTGAAGAAATGAACTGAAAGCATGAGAACATAACTGGTGCTTGACGAAAGATTTGAGAACATATTTCATGTTGTGATAAACAATTCTGATTATGCCGTTAATTGTTTGGGTTTGGTTTTGTTTTTGAAGGTTGGGTTTTATTTGTTTTTTTGTTTTTTTTGTTTTGTTTTTTTTGTTTTTTTTAATAGTTTGGGTAATCTTTGTTTCTGTCCTTATAACTTTTGAAGCTAGCTGTTGTATCATCTGTGTCTTGATCTTCATTTCATCTTGCAAATTACAATTGGTATTTAGTTTCAGTTTCAGTAGCTCAAGGAGGCGTCACTGCGTTCGGACAAATCCATATACGCTACACCACATCTGCCAAGCAGATGCCTGACCAGTAGCGTAACCCAACGCGCTTTGTCAGGCTTTGAGAAAAAAAAAGTATTTAGTAAAGAACAAATGAAACAGGGAAAGATAAATGAATAAATGCATATACATTGCATGAAATATTGATGTCCATCCTCAATTCAAAATGAACAACATTTCAACATTTTATTTAAACTGAGTTTAAATCCAGTAAAAATTTAAACACACACACACACACACGTGCGCGTTGTGCGTATCACGAAATGAATATTATATTTAAAAACTATCAACAAAAAACGAATTGTCATAAAAATGACCAGAAGCCCAGCTATATATATATCTGTTGATTCAAACGTTTCAGTAACATGCACGAAAACCAAGAAAAAAACAAAACAAAAACAACAACAACAACTGCATTTGTTATTTCCATTGCATTCTTGTTACAGTTTGTGTTCATATCAACGCAACATGTTTGGTTCACACAGTTGTTTAAAACGTCAACTCTCTCTCTCTCTCTCCCTTTGTCTACTATTTTAAAAAGTTTTTGTTTCATTCATTTTGCTGTTAATGTATTTGTTTATTCTTGACATGATGGTCTTATGAGATTAGCAGAATTGAGGAGATATTTGCAATACGGTTTGTGAGTGAGACAGAAAAACGCCTGATTACTGTGACATATATTGAATGTATATATACCCTGATGATGTCATTGTAAACGTAATAAAATGATAATGAAGATGCAACACATTCATACCGGATAAACGTTGTGCTGCATTTTGTCTTGGCCGTGTGCGCGCGTGCGTATGTGTTACGTGTGTGGAGCGCGCATTGTCTGTGTGTGTGTGTGTGCGTGCGCGCGCGCGAGCATAACGTCAGAAAAAGAAACGTGACGAAACGGAGGACAGTGCGCGGACTGCACGTGCCTTGAGCTGTCCGTGACAGCTGCACAGTGCAGTGGGCTGACGGGAACGTAAAACCTCAACCCTGGTTTGTTCCCCGAGTCAGTAATTCAGTCCTTCATTTTGGCCTCACTCTTCAACCCACAAACACTGCATCTGAAAACAAAACAAAGAAGAAAAAAAACCCGGTTAGAACAGATTCGATATTTCTCATTCAGGGACATGCACATCAATGTGGCATCTGCATGAAGAACGGGTAATCTGCCGTGAAAAGGGCCCTTGCGGTCGGCCGGTCTACAAACAACATGGTTTGCTTTGATTTATTCTACATGTTGCCATAAAGTATGGATTGCTGTTCAGCATAACAAGATCGACATCCATCTCTCCTTTGCTTTATTTATTGATTGACTGATGTGTCTACCTTTCTCTACCAGTGTGTGTGCGTGTGTGTGATTTTCTCTTTTTTGTGCGCATGTGTGTAGACAGACATGTTCTCACACGCACGAGCGCACTCTCTCACACACACACACACACACACACACACACACACACAGCACCCCTCTCCACACCTCAAACACACACACACACACACACACACATCCCCTCATCGTCACTCACCTCCACGGCCGCCGACGAAGAAGACGGCGACGACGACGACGAAAGCAGTGACGACAAGCCTGGCGGAGTGCTGTGCCCTTGCATGGTCCTCGGAATGTGTGTGTGGGGGGGGGGGGGGGGGGCAGGTAGGTGACCACGCCCTGCTCGTCTTGTCCCCCGCCCTGTTTGTCTTGCCCCCCCTGGTCGCCCAGCTCAGACTCGGTTTCCTCCTCGATCTCCAAGGCCAGATCCTCCTCCTCCTCCTCCTCCTTCTCCGTCACCGCCGTCGTATTGTTCGCCCTCTTCACACGCTCCAAGCGTGGACGCTGTTGATCGTACAGCCCTTCCCCTGTGAGTGACAGACCGCACGACGTGTACGACAACAGCAGGTCAGTTGTGTTGATGCCGGGCCTGTGGATTTTTTTTTTTTTTTTGAGTCTCTCCCTGTGTCGTGTACACTTCCCTCTGGGAGTCAGCCCATTAAACACTTCTTTCCGCCCCCTCTTCCACGACCCCCCACCCCACCCCCCCCACCGCCCCGACCACCATCTTCACCCCTCGGCCTTTGTACAGGGCATGCCTTTTTTTTTCTTTTCTTGTTCTTTCTTTAAAAACAAAATAAAACAACTTTACTCCCATGCCCCGTATTAAATTCCAGCCACCTGTTCCCTTTGGGACATTTTTATCCCCTCTTTATGTGTATATAACAAAAAAAAAAAAATAAATAAATAAAAGTACAAGAAAAACGAGAGGAAAAAACAACAACGTGAAAAGCGTGTTTATATTTTCCCATCAACATTTCTGGTGGAACTGCTCTGAAGCGAATAAATACAATACAATACACGAATACACAACCTTTATAGTTTAGCACAGAGATTTTCTTTTTGGCATTAGCACGTGTCCAACATAAAAAGAAAACAACAAACAAATAAAATGAATGGAAAAAATAAAAGGGTAACTTGAATGGCCCCAAATGTAAATAGTTGTATATAAATGTACAAATTATTGAAATTCTCATGCCCTTCATTTTAGTCAGGCCAAGCTGCATTGCACATCTTCCCACGCCACTCGTACACACACACACACACACACACACACACACACACACACCACGCGCACACATACGCACGCATACACACACATTCTCTCTCACTTCCTCTCACACGCAAAGTATGCAACTACTAAGATTATAGTTCATTTAAAAAATCAAACAGCACCAGGCTAAATATTAAGCCAAAAAGCAGTTCTTCCGTAGTTCACAAAAATGAAGAGGAATCACAGGAAAACAACTCTAATTCATTCCTGTTAATCACAAGCCCTGGCACTACTTCTGCCTCCCTCCCCACACCCCCTCCACTCCCACACACACCTTTCTTCCTTCCATACTTCACTTAAAATACATCATTAGGAAAAAAAAAAAACAAAAAACAGTATGAAAAGAATTGATCCCACGATACGTCAACATCCACATTGAAAAGCTTCCATGAGATTACAAGATATTCTTCAAGCCTCACGGAGGAATCTGTATTGAGCATGCTAATTAATCACACACACACGCACGCACGCACACACACACACACACACACACGGTGAACGAGAAAAACGGAACAAGCTGAATATAAACAAGAAAGCACAATAAAACATAGCAGCTTGATTTATCAGGATAAGCAAAACATAATTATGTCAAAAAAATGAAATGCATTTTTATCGAACACCACTTCCGAATTCGAAACAAAACTGTAGATTTATCATCAGGTTGACACCTTATCCTCCGTGTACAACTTTAAGCAAACTCTAAAAATGTACCTATTCACAAAAATTGACGTCACCTGAAATCCAACATTGCTTTCGACAATTTGTGGGTTCCCTCTCACTCTCTCTTGAGTGGGTGCATTTGTGTGTGTGTGTGTGTGTGTGTGTTTGTTTCATGATTATTTTTTTTTCTTTTCTTCTTCTTCTTCTTCCTTTTGTGGAATGGCTGTGAATGGTGAAATAATGGTGTATTTTGATTGTGTTTTGATTTTTTTTCTTCTTTTTTTTGTGTGCTCATTTTCGCTTTTTTAGCTTTATTCCCTCTTTAGGGCGAGGGCTGGATGTAAAAAAGCATGTTACTTGCTTATCTATTACCCTCGATAATAAAGATTTTGTCTTTGTCTTTGAGCGAATGGAATCAGAAGACTTGTAAACGTCTCACCTAAATGTAGAGCCATGGTAAGAAGACACAGAAACAGCAGTTTACAGACGGTCAACATGTTACACAGTGTCTGATCAATGCAAAGAGAAACAGTTCATTGGTGTTCGGTGTGAGGTTTGTGTCGTCAACTTCAAAATACGTCACTCTGCGTCATTATTGTTACGCTTTTTCTGCTCTCTGCTCTCTCGTCCAAGAATACCTCTGTGTGTGTGTGTGTGTGTGTGTGTGTGCGTGTGCGTGTGTGTGTGTGTGTGTGTGTGTGAGAGTCGTCCAAACTCTACAGAAAGAAACCCGCACTTTTTTTTTCTTTGGAATTATATTCAGTAAAGCAGTTGATATTTGACTATGAAGACATCCGTCACGCGACCCGTATGATCATGATTATTATCATTCGAAGACACGGCACTGAAGACAAGATTAATTGTTGTAACTGTCCTGCTAGCTGTACCCATGTGTATGCGCCGCGACGTGTCTGGAATTCACAAAGAAAACAAGAACAAAACAAACATAAACAACAGAGGCAAGGCCTTCAAGACTCACTTGTGATACACTTTTTAAAAAATCCATGCTTTTTATGTGTTGAGTATAATTTCAAAATATAATGTTTTAGATGAGAAAGATTAGTTTAAAGCAAATTAAGTCCCCTAGCATTAATTACATAGTAATTTCCCTTCTTTACTTTCTGCACCAAAACGTTTGCAAAATAAATAAAACTTCCATGCTTAGCAAAAGAAGTTCCTGTTTGAACAAAAAATGATAATAATGACTACTCGTGTTGTTGGGTAAGAATATCAGATCAAAGTGCCAAGTTTAGAGAATACAAAAAAATATAAATATAACAGTAAATGCAGTTTGCATATAATTTGGCTTCATTTTTTATTTTTTTGTGCCCATCCCAGAGGTGCAATATTGTTTTAAACAAGATGACTGGAAAGAACTGAATTTTTCCTATTTTTATGCCAAATTTGGTGTCAACTGACAAAGTAGTTGCAGAGAAAATGTCAATGTTAAAGTTTGCCACGGACACACACACACACACACACACACACACACAGACAACCGAACACCGGGTTAAAACATAGACTCACTTTGTTTACACAAGTGAGTCAATAAATGAAAGATGAAACAGTTAAACCAAACACGCACAAAGTGTACTGCCCGGTTTTCCACAGTTTTGATGTCTCGCAGGAAACAAGAAACAAAACCCTCGCCAGTTTTGACACACACACACACACACACACACGCGCACCCACCTCCCCCACCTCTCTCTCCCCATCAACCAGCTTTTCCGCACATCAGTTCCCACACACACTCACAGGTGGCGCTGCGGCAAGATGGCGACACACCAGCTCCGACCTGCTGGTGAATGTTGCTGGCGACGTTTTACTGTTTCTCAGTCACCGTCATGAACCCAACGTTTGTTTGTCAGCGTGTTTTCTGCAAGTCAATGAAGACTTCTGTTCGCTCAGGATGTGGAGGGACATTTTCACTGTTGTGTTTTGCTGTGGTGGTCAGTTTCTCGAAGTCAGTTGGTGCACAAAGGACAACATGGCGGACGTCTGTTCACGCAGTGTGACAAGTCATTAGCACGTGCCGCTCGGTGACACGTTGACGACACCGGCAAGGACTCTGTTCAGGTTCGTGCAGATTTTACGGTAATTTTTCTGTTTTAGTATCCTAAGTACATGGATCTGTTTAAATTTTTTTTCTCTTCGAGACGGAAAAGGCATGTTGACAAGGCGTGAGCGTTCACTCTGCCAGTCACACAGAGTGAAGGGGAAATACGGATATTGCCGCTGAGGGTGATATTGCGGTGATTTCTGTTTGTAGTATCTGAACTGAGACGAGGGACTTATTTTGACGATAATTTTCGTGCTTAGTTAGAGACGTTATTTCCTGTTTTTAGTGTTCTAAATTCAGGAACTTGTTTCAACGGTAAATTTTCACCCACTGTTGAAGCGATATTACCATAAGTAGATGTACCACATTTTTTTGTGGGTTTTGGCACTATTTGGGGGCTACTTTACTTGATCTTTTAAAATATTTTTTTAAAATTATTTTGGCAATATTAACATTTTTACCCGTGCACTCTTCGATGTTGAAGTGAGAAATCAAATCCACCCGAATGGGTATACCGGCTTGTGACATTGCGCACCATCTCTGGTTCGACATTCTTATAATTAACATTTTTACCCGTCTGCAGTACAAAACATATGTGAGAAAGTCCAAAACGGGTGAAAATGTATATTATATATATAAGTTTGTCGACTATAGTAGACGATTTTAAAACGAACTTGTGGAGATTAGAAAGGTGTCTAAAAAGGGGTGCTTTTTGGGGCATTCCATGCACCTAGCAAGGGGCTTGGAAAGAATGGGGGATACGCAAAGTGAAAGAAAAAATGTGACCCATGGGTCAGTTCGAACTTACCCGTCTGTGTTACAAAACATACATGAAAACGATTAAGACGGGAGTGTGTATATATACACAAGTTTGGGTCAGTACTCGTAATGAAACTTGTCTCGATTCTAAACGCCGGTATGTCCGAGTTCGTGGGGCATTCCATGCATCAAGCAATGGGCTTGAAATAGAAAAATTCGTAAAGAAATCGGGAAGCTTGTCGCTGTTATATCTCCAGGAGCGGACATACGCGAACGAGACGTATAAGGCAGTTCGATCGAAAACGGTCAGTGTACGCGATCGCCAGGTTATTTAAAGTGAAGACGGAATGAACTGTACCATGCTTCGCGAGAGGATGAAAACAGAGTGGGGGACGAGACAATAGGTTCTGATCCTAACATGAACATGACTGAAAATAATAAAACAGCTTGCATGAAACACCGTCACGTGTGTGCGACGTCAAAAGAGTGACGGCAGTCTCCTGTGGTGGGTCCGTTCTTTTCGGCCTGTTTCGTTGTACGTCCTTGCTCGGTTCCGACAGCACTGACCAGGTACACTTGGAAACCGCACACCATTCCCTGTATTGCAGTGCTCAGATGCGTTGCACAGAGGACTACACATTAAAAATGAGCAGGACTGGTGGAACTGACCTTCCTTAACAACGTGCTGTGCAGAAAAGTCAAATACCGAAATAGGAAAGTGCATTTTAACGGCCGAGTCAGTGTCCGTGCTGAACTTAACCGTTTCAATTGGACAGCTGGATGTCCCTTTCTCGTCAGTGATGCTTTGGCCGGCTGTGAATGTTCAAGTCAGCGATTTCGTGTGTGTGTGTGTGTGTGTGTGTGTGCCAGTGTGTGTGTGTGTGTGTGTTGAGAACTTCATTCCGTGATTGTCCGTGGTGTGTGTTAGCTTGTTTCCTCGACAGCACGCGTCACATACGTGTGTGTTGTGTCCTGTGTTGCATGTCAGTGTGCTCCTGGCCTTCCGTGGAGAACTGAGGGCGAGACATAAAATATTTAGCTCCACAGATGGCCATTCTTTCCGTACGCACACAGTTGTTCATGTTACGTTCGGAACCCATCAGTTGTCTAGTCCTCCACTCTTGTTTTCATCCTCCCGCTGAAACACGGTGCAGTTCATTCCGTCGTCTTCACTTCAAGTATAAGATTGTCAATGCACAGTAACCTCTTTCCTACGTCCCCTTCGTGCACATCCACTTCGGCAGACAGGACAGGTCGTGCATGTACAATCACAGTCAGTTGTCAGTGCCAACACACACAATCCCGGAACCATGAAGTTGTCAACCCTACACACATTATCACGGAATGAACTTGTGAGAGTACACTGGCACGCACAGCATCATAAGTCACGGAATGAAGTCAGCCTGAGCCCCCGCGGCAACTATACGGACACACTGGCAAACACGGAATGAACCTGTCACTGTACACTGCCAGACACATGTTGAAGGAATATTGTGATTGTATATGCACGACCTGTCCTGTCTGCCGAAGTGGATGTGCACGAAGGGGACGTAGGAAAGAGGTTACTGTGCACTGACAATCTTATACTTGAAGTGAAGACGACGGAATGAACTGCACCGTGTTTCAGCGGGAGGATGAAAACAAGAGTGGAGGACTAGACAACTGATGGGTTCCGAACGTAACATGAACAACTGTGTGCGTACGGAAAGAATGGCCATCTGTGGAGCTAAATATTTTATGTCTCGCCCTCAGTTCTCCACGGAAGGCCAGGAGCACACTGACATGCAACACAGGACACAGCACACACGTATGTGACGCGTGCTGTCGAGGAAACAAGTTGTCTAACACACACCACGGACAATCACGGAATGAAGTTCTCAACACACACACACACACACACACACACACACACACACACACACACACACACACCGGCACACACACACACACACACACACACACACACACACATGTGAAATCGCTGACTTGAACATTCACAGCCGGCGCAAGCATCACTGACGAGAAAGGGACGTGCAGCTGTCCAATTGAAACGGTTAAGTTCAGCACGGACACTGACTCGGCCGTTAAAATGCACTTTCCTATTTCGGTATGTGACTTTTCTGCACAGCACGTTGTTAAGGAAGGTCAGTTCCATCAGTCCCGCTCATTTTGTAATGTGAAGTCCTCTTTGCAACGCATTTGAGCACTGCAATACAGGGAATGGTGTGCGGTTTCCACGTGTACCTGGTCAGTGCTGTCGGAACCGAGCAAGGACGTACAACGAAACAGGCCGAAAAGAACGGACCCACCACAGGAGACTGCCGTCACTCTTTTGACGTCGCACACACGTGAGTGTTTCATGTAAGCTGTTTTATTACTTTCAGTCATGTTCATGTTAGGATCAGAACCTATTGTCTCGTCCCCCACTCTGTTTTCATCCTCTCGCGAAGCATGGTACAGTTCATTCTGTCTTCACTTTAAATAACCTGGCGATCGCGTACACTGACCGCTTTCGATCGAACTGCCTTATACGTCCCGTTCGTGCATGTCCGCTCCTGGAGATATGACAGCGACAAGCAGTCCTGATTTCTTTACGAATTTTTCTATTTCAAGCCCATTGCTTGATGCATGGAATGCCCCACGAACTCGGACATACCGGCGTTTAGAATCGAGACGGACAAGTTTCATTACGAGTACCGTGACCCAAACATGTGTATATATACACACTCCCGTCTTAATCGTTTTCATGTATGTTTTGTACCACAGACGGGTAAGTTCGAACTGACCCATGGGTCACATTTTTTCTTTCACTTTGCGTATCCCCCATTCTTTCCAAGCCCCTTGCTAGGTGCATGGAATGCCCCAAAAAGCATCCCTTTTTAGACACCTTTCTAATCTCCACAAGTTCGTTTTAAAATCCTCTACTATAGTCGACAAACTTATATATATAATTAACATTTTCACCCGTTTGGGACTTTCTCACGTATGGTTTGTACTGCAGACGGGTAAAAATGTTAATTATAATATAAGAATGTCGAACCAGAGATGGTGCACAACTTTGTCACCAGCCGGTATACCCATTTGGGTAGATTTGATTTCTGACTTCGACACCGAAGAGTGCACGGGTAAAAATGTTAATATTGCCATTATTTTTTTTTATGAACAAACATTAAAAATGCAAGACAATGCAACACCAGGAATACTTCAAGTATGCACGGATAACATCGAGTGATTCAACTTGATTCTGGATAATATCCTACTTTGATACACCAAATTCACGGACCTGCTTTAACGACTGTGTGTGTGTCTGTGTGTGTGTGTGTGTGTGTGTGTGTGTGTGTTCAGTTGAAGCGATGTAACGATTAGCAGGATAATTTCCTGAGTTAGAATTCTAAATTCATCGACCTGTTTTTACCGCAATTTTCATGCGTTCTTGACGTGATCTTCCCGTTACTAAGTAGATATGGTCCGTTTTCTGTTGTGTTTTTTTCGGCTCTGGTTTAAGGGTTATATATAATTGATGTCCTATTTTAGCGTCCTGAATTATTGCTCCTGTTGGTTACATTTTCGTGGTTTGTGGGCAAAAACGGAAAAAAGCAAGATGGTTGCACGTTAGTCAGGGTCTCAATCTGCATCAAAATTGAGTAAAATAACGCGCAAAATGATAGTCCAAATCCGCTGATAATGGGTTTGAACATGGCTGAACTAGTGGTAATAACGTTTAATACATGCACAAAAATTGCCGACAAAATAGGTTCCTGAATTTAGAATGCTAAAATAGGACTCCGAATTGAAGTGCAACGTTGTGAGCACGGTGTAAGCTTTAAGCTTGTTGGTGCTCTTTTGTCTTTGCATTGTAGTCATGTGTACTGCTGAACAATTAAAGATTATTTAAACCAAGATAGGACTTTACCTTACTGGACTGTGATACAGATTCAGCCGGCCGCTAATGTGCAGCCACCTGGCCAGATCCACAGTGTGACATGTTGGCTTGATTTCACTGATTGTCAGTGTGATCATGACCTGGCCTGGTTGTCAGTGTGACCATGACCAGGAGCGATTGTCAGTGTGACCTTGACCAGGAGTGATTGTCAGTGTGACCATGACCTGGAGTGATTGTCAGTGTGACCATGACGTGGACTGATTGTCAGTGTGACCATGACGTGGAGTGATGGCCTAGAGGTAACACGTCCGCAGAGGAAGTGAGAGAATCTGAGTGCAGCGCTAATGATCACACCGTCAGTCGCCAGTATTTTCTCCCCCTCCACTAGACCTTGAGTGGTGGTCTGGGCGCTAGTCATTCGGATGAGACGATAAACCGAGGTGTGCACAGCATAAACTTAGTGCACTTAAAAGAACCCACGGCAACAAAAGGGTTGTCCCTGGCAAAATTCTGTAGGAAAAATTCACTTCGACAGGAAAACAAATAAGAATTGCAGGCAGAGAAAATACAAAAAGAGTGGCGCTCTCAGTGTAGCGACGCGCTCTCCCTGGGAAGAGAACAGCCCAAATTTCACACAGAGAAATCTGTTGTGACAAAAAGAGTAATACAGTACAATGCAATGCAATCTCTGTTGGGAATATTTCGGTGTACATGTTAGTTCATGTGGACAGGAGTGAGAATACCACTGGTGAGATACAGTGTGTGATGGTAAGGGGGGTGGGGGGAGGGGTGAATGGGAGCAGGTGCGTGTTCTTTGAGTGTGTATCTGTCGTGTGTGTGTGTGTGTGTGTGTGTGTGTGTGTTTGTATGTGTGTGTGTTCGTGCCTTAAACCGCGCGTGTGTGTGTGTGTGTGTTCGTGCCTTAAACCGCGCATGTGTGTGTGTGTGTGTGTGTGGTGTTTGTTTATGTGTGTTCGTGTGGACATAATTGTGTGTGTGTGTTTGCGCGCACGTGTGTGTGATTGTTCTTGAGCTTGTGTGTGTGTGTGTGATATTAATATGTATGTTCATAACAGTTATGATCATGCGTATGCGCGCGCGCGTGTCTACGTGACTAAAGATAGGTGCAACACTGTTGTCCGTCCGGGTCACCGTTGAAAGTGCTCACCTGACCTTAACGTTGACCTGTTCGTGGTGAAGCGGCCTTGACGTTTGGCCCCCTGAACGATGTGTAGTGTGTCCAGACCACGGCGTGTGTCCCGTGCATCACGTGCACCTCGCACTGCACGTGTCACAGTGAACACGTCGTCGGTCGTGAACGCTGGCTGCCACACCCCTTCTTTCTCTGCCTTCATGGGCTTCAGCTTCCGCAGTCTCTTGTGTGTTCGAGTGGGCTTTTACGGGAATGAGCTTTATTGTCATTATTATTATTGTTATTAATTATTATTATTATTATCACGGCAATATCCACAATTTTTCTCCTAGAGACAGAATGAGTAGTGTCCACATCAAGGCGAGGTCGCTCACTCCCTCATCACACAGAGGTGATCGTTATTATTGTAAGTATTATTATTATCGTCGTGGTCGTCGTCATCGTTATCATCATGTCGCAACAGCCGAGTGGTTATAGCGCTGGACTTTCAATCCGAGGGACCCGGGTTCCAGTCTCCGTAACGGCGCCTGGTGGGTAAAGGGTGGAGATTTTTCCGATCTCCCAGGTCAACATATGTGCAGACCTGCTAGTGCCTGAACCCTCTTCCTGTGTATACGGCAAGCAGAAGATCAGATACGCTCGTTAAAGATCCTGTAATCTATGCCAGCGTTGGGTGTGTTATGGAAACAAAAACATACCCAGTATGCATCCCCCCCCCCGAAAACGGAGTGCGGCTGCCTACATTGCAGGGTAAAAACGGTCACACATGTAAAAGTCCACTCGTGTGTATATGTACGAATGAACGCGGGAGTTGCAGCCCACGAACGAAGAAGAAGAAGCCAGTTCCGCTCCTCGGATTGAAAGTTGAATGCTTTAACCTCTGTTGCGCCCGTAACCTCAACATGTGTTGTTTTTCTTTTTCTTTTTTTTTTATGTCTCGGTCACTGCTGTGTTGCTGACATAAAGGGTTAATGTAAAGCTAATTGATCCTATAGTCTGTTGCTGATATAAAGGGTTAATGTAAACCTTGTTGATGCCATAGCCTGTTGCTGAAAAAAGGGTTAATGTAAACCTTGTTGATGCCATAGCCTGTTGCTGATATAAAGGGTTAATGTAAAGCTAATTGATCCTATAGTCTGTTGCTGATATAAAGGGTTAATGAAAAGCTGATTGATGCCATAGCCTGTTGCTGATATAAAGGGTTAATGTAAAGCTAATTGATCCTATAGTCTGTTGCTGATATAAAGGGTTAATGTAAAGCTTATTGATACTGTAGCCTGTTGCTGATATAAAGGGTTAATGTAAAGCTTATTGATGCCATAGCCTGTTGCTGATATAAAGGGTTAATGTAAAGCTTATTGATGCCATAGCCTGTTGCTGATATAAAGGGTTAATGTAAAGCTTATTGATGCCATAGCCTGTTGCTGATATAAAGGGTTAAAGTGAAGCTTATTGATGCCATAACCTGTTAAGTCATTACAGCAGTGAACACACATCCACCGTGTCTAAGACTCGGCATAGGAAGGCGGGGCCCAGTCCTCTCCTCCTGCCGCTTCACGGTTCAAACCTGCCTCAGCCTGTCAGGTACCCAGTGACGCCTGGGAGGAGGGGGGCAGATCGGAGTGAAGCACCTCTCCCAAGGACACAACGCCAGTCCGTAAACGGAGCCTCGAACCCTGGCCACTGGTGAACCGGCTGTGGATCAGATCCAGCGGCTGTCCCACACTGCCACGGCGCACCCTTTTATTATTATTATTTTAAAATAATTTTGTCCTGTTATGGTGAAAAAGAAAGGAGAAAGAAAGAAAGAAAAAGAACCACTTTGATATGGTATCGGAAATCCCATACTGGTTGTATTATAGAAAGAAGCAAAAGTAAAATAATATGAGGAGGCTATGTGCACATACGAACAAGAAGAATAAGAAAAAAAAGGGAGAGTTTTGTCGGGATTGAGAAGAGGAAAAGGAAAAGGCAAGCGTAGACGGGATTAGGGGATTGTGTGTGTGTGTGCGTGTGCGTGTGCGTGTATGTGGTGTGTCTGTGGTGTGTGTGTGTGGTGTGTGTGTGTGTGATTGTGTGTGTGCGTATGGTGGTGTGTGTGCGTGGATGTGGTGTGTGTCCGCGCGTGTGTGATGTGTGTGTGTGTGGGGGGGGGGGGGGGGGGGCGGGGAGAGGGGACAGGGGGACGGTGAGTGGGTGTGTGCGCGTGTGGTGTATGTGCGCGCGCGCGTGCGTGTGTGCGTGTATGTGTGTGGGGGCGGGAGCGGGTGAGGTATAGGGGGCTGTAAGAAAAGCCACATTAGAAAACCAGAGCCAAGCCCTGATGAGAAACTCGTGTGCCGGGCCTGGAGACAACCATCAGACATATGGCTTCAATAACACCAATGTGATCATTATAAAACGTGTGCAGGGCGATTACGTTTTGAATACCCTCTCCCACACCCCTCTCACTCTCTCTCTCTCTCTGCCTGCATGCATGTGTGTGTGTGCGTGTGTGTGTGCGCGCGCGCGCGATTACGTTTCTTTCCTCTCGCTTCCCGCTGACATAGCGTGCACAGGCGAAGGGAGCTAAACGTTGAAAAGTGTGTTGCTGAAATACAGTACGAGTAATCGTCCTTGCTCGAAGGGGGAGATTCACACACCATAATTGGGCACACGCGCGCGCGCGCGCGCGCGCACACACACACACACACACACACACAGAGTTTATATAAGAATCAGTTTGTTTTTGAAATAGTTCAGAGTTTGATTAGGAACTCCATTGACTCTTTGTTGTAATTTTACTAGTTAACAAGTTTTATTCTGTCTTTATTTCATTTTTTTATGCGGATTGAGAGAGGAACAGGGACAGTGGTGACGATTTAAGGCATGGGTGGGCTGGGGGAAGGTGTTTGACCTTCGTCAAAAATGCGTGAAATACTGGCGCCCAGTTCGATGGAAAACAACTACAAATAAACTGGACTTTTGGAAACGGACACTTGGCCGATTCTAAAAGTGAATGAAGGAGTGGATACGACTGAGGGTTGTCTGAAAATAATGTAATGATGGTTGTAGCAGTATTCTAGTTGTTTGTTTTCTTGTTTGTTTCTTTTCTGAACCACCATCAAGGGAAAATACAGCATCCCTCCAAGTGAAAATAGCGAATATATCACTGATGTTGACCACCACGTTGAAGGGAAAATACAGCAGCCCTCCAAGTGAAAGTAGCGAACACATCATCATGCTGATTTTGAGGGCTACAAACTGTAGGAATACAAAGACGACGACGTCCATCTGTGTCTGTAAGACAGGGGTTTGCCACCGGTTGGTATTCACGCCATGAAGTTAGAACTGTTTCTGTCGCTGCTTCAGCATTCGTGGGCTGCAGCTCAGTCCAACGTTCGCTGATACCTTTGAGTGGGTTTTCACGTGCATGACCGCCTTTTACCTCGCTCGCCAAGGTAGGCAGCCATACTCCGTTTTCGGGGGTGTGCATGCTGGGTTTATTCTTCCATAAGCCACCGAATATTGAAATGGTTTAAGGGGGTTGAGTGATTTTTAACACATTTCTTCTTCTCCTTCTTCTTCTTCTTCTTCTGCTTCTTCTTCTGCTGCTTCTTCAGCTTCTTTTTCTTCTTCTTTTTCTCCTTCTTCTCCTTCTTCTTCTCCTTCTGCTTCTTCTTCTTCTTCTGCTGCTTCTTCAGCTTCTTTTTCTTCTTCTTTTTCTCCTTCTTCTCCTTCTTCTTCTCCTTCTGCTTCTTCTTCTTCTTCTGCTGCTGCTTCTTCAGCTTCTTCTTCTCCTTCTTCGTCTGCTTCTTCTTCTTTTCCTTCTTCTTCTTCAGCTTCTTCTTCTCCTTCTTCTGCTGCTTCTTCAGCTTCTTCTTCTTCAGCTTCTTCTTCTCCTTCTTCGTCTGCTTCTTCTTCTTCTCCTTCTTCGTCTGCTTCTTCTTCTTTTCCTTCTTCTTCTTCAGCTTCTTCTCCTTCTTCGTCTGCTTCTTCTTCTTCTCCTTCTTCTTCTGCTGCTTCTTCTTTTCCTTCTTCTTCTTCAACTTCTTCTTCTTCTCCTTCTCGTTTGGCTTCATCTCTTTTCATTCTTCTTCGTTTTGTTCCCTCTCTCACTCTCTCACTCTCTTCTTCTCTCTCCCTTGCTCTATTCTTTTCTTGTGTTGTTTCTCCGCTGCGCGGCGTTCTTCTTCTCCTCTCTTCGCTTCTTGCTGCAGTCTATCGTTGTTTTGCCTTCTTACATTTATTCTTTCTTGCTACGATCGGGGTGCACGATATTGGGAGCATAAACCACACGCACGGTGTAACAAAACACACAAAACACAACAACTCGAACATAAAAAGTTGGATTTTTTAAAATAGTTCAATTTGATTGAAGCCTTTGCTCTTTGTTTGTTTTTGTGTTCATTTATTTTTTTATTGTTTTTGTGCGTTAAGGGACAGACAGTGGTAATAAAAGGGCGGGAGTTTGACTGTGACAAATTCTTTACGCCCATTCGATGGATAACAATACAAATAACTGACTTTGGACGGACTCTTGCATTCTGTGATTTACAAGTTTCTGATTGTATTTCTTCTTGCTGCTTTTTTTTCTTTTTGTTCTCTTTTGAACATCAACGATAAGGGGAAAACACAGATCTGCAATGAACAGCGAATATACTGGTGACCTCATTTGAAGGGACAGCGCCCCATAAAGTAGCCACATCCCTGGAGGGTAAAAAGACGAAGGGGGTGCAGACACCAGCAGGAGCTGGACACGACAGCCCGATGGATCTGGACCTGGCTGAAGGGGACAGCCCCAAACCGGGTCCCCTGGAGGTGTGCTGCAGCAGCCCCGTGATTCACCAGGAGTCAAGAGGCGTAAGTCAAAGTAAGTTACCTGGCTGTAGGTATTGTTTACCTGGCTGTAGGTATTGTTTACCTGAAGGTGTCGTTTACCTGGCTGAAGGTATTGTTTACCTGGCTGTAGGTATTGTTTACTTGAAGGTATTGTTTACCTGGCTGTAGGTATTGTTTACCTGAAGGTATTGTTTACCTGGCTGTAGGTATTGTTTACCTGAAGGTATTGTTTACCTGGCTGTAGGTATTGTTTACCTGAAGGTATTGTTTACCTGGCTGCAGGTATTGTTTACCTGAAGGTGTCGTTTACCTGGCTGCAGGTATTGTTTACCTGGCTGTAGGTATTGTTTACCTGGCTGTGTGTATTGTTTACCTGAAGGTATTGTTTACCTGGCTGTAGGTATTGTTTACCTGAAGGTATTGTTTACCTGGCTGTAGGTATTGTTTACCTGAAGGTATTGTTTACCTGGCTGTGTGTATTGTTTACCTGAAGGTATTGTTTACCTGGCTGAAGGTATTGTTTACCTGAAGGTATTGTTTACCTGGCTGTAGGTATTGTTTACCTGAAGGTGTCGTTTACCTGGCTGTAGGTATTGTTTACCTGAAGGTGTCGTTTACCTGGCTGAAGGTATTGTTTACCTGGCTGTAGGTATTGTTTACCTGGTTGAAGGTACTGAGGAGCAAGATCGAAATGAAGAAAGGCAACATGCTTTTGAGTAGATGGATTGATAAGATGATAGATGGATGATAGGTGGATAGATACATGGAGATGAAAACAGGCACAGCTGTATATGTTTGTACATAGGTAGACAGACGGAGGGACTGATAGATGGGTGGACAGACAGACAGACCGATAGATAAGATAAAAAGATTTATTCAAGGGGTGACACCAGGCATACAATTTGACATCAGGGCTGTAGACACATTGGTTTAAACAGTATTTTTATTTGGAACATGTCACAATACAACACAGATATCGGTGAACAAGACATAGACACATTGATTGATTGATTGATGTGAATACTTATATAGCGCCTATCCTCGGTCGGAGACCAAGCTTACAAACACAGGGTCATTTGCACAACAGGCTGGGTTGTAGAGCCGGCTGATGGCTGCCATTGGGCGCTCATCATTTGTTTCCTGTGTCATTCAGTCAGATTTCAGGCACGCACACCTACACACTCAGATAGACATGTAAAATTTTTACGTGTATGACCTTTCTTTTTATTATTATTATTTACCCCGACTTACAGGCAGCCATACTCCGTTTTCGGGGGTGTGCATGCTGGGTATGTTCTTGTTTCCATAACCCACCGAATGACGACATGGATTAGAGGATCTTCAACGTGCGTATTTGATCTTCTGCTTGCATATACACATGAAGGGGGTTCAGGCACTAGCAGGTCTGCACATATGTTGACCTGGAACATCGGAAAAATCTCCACCCTTTACCCACCAGGCGCCGTCACTGAGATTTGAACCAAGGACCCTCAGATTGAAAGTCCAACACTGAAACCATTCTGACACAAAACATGACCACATTTATTTAAGCTCAGGACTGTCCAGACCATTGTCAAGCTGTAAGGACTGGCATTCAGAACAACGAAAACATGGCTGGTGTAAATCACATGGGAAAGAAACACAGCCAACCACGACTGTCTTGCTGCGAAAGACGGTTAAAGGGAAGTAACTCTTTCAGAACTCGTGACAACAGTTCAGTTGCGGTTAGTGTTCTTGTCGGTATCAGTCGGGCTTTGCCAACTTCAATTATTATTTCTTACACACTCACACTCACACGAACGCACGCACGCACGCACACACACACACACACACACACGCACGCACGCATGCACACATCCAAAGGACAACAGGAAGTTTCAATACCAGTTTCACTTTCAGCCTGATAAACCGACAAACTATAGCTGTAAAGGAAGAACTAAGAAGGGAAAGTGTTTATTGATTAAACTGTTAACATCATACATTGTCATGCCTAATTTCTTTAGAACTGATTTCTTTGTAGGCGAAAGATATACAAATTTAAGATACTGAATTTACATGGTGGTGGTGGTAGTGATTGTTATTGTAATCAAGTATTATTTCTATAAAACTTGTCTAATGGGCTAAATATAACCATAGTTTCCTCCACAGAACAAAAATACATTCTTCTGTAGCCTAAGTTATAGTAAACAGAACAAACATTTGTCATTGGCTAAATAGAATTAAAAACCTTTTATATTCTAAGTAGAACTGTTTTTCTCCCAGTCTGACAGTGAACATTTCTTCTTCAATAGGACATATAGAATTAGAATTTCATATACAGGATAAACACAACTCAAAAGACTTGTGCATGTTAAACAGAACTAAATATTCTTCAAAAGGCTTTATTGAAAAAAATTATCTTGGGCTAAATAGAACTAAAATGCCTTCTGTATGCTAAATAGAATTTTTTCTCCTACAAGCTAAATGAAACAAAAATTTCATCTCATATAGTCCAGATAGAACTAAAAAAAAAAAAAAAAAGTATCCACCTTTTGGATTTATAGATCTCCCGTGGGCTAAATAGCAGAATTAGAATTTCGTTTGCCATCCGCTGAATAGAAATGACTTTGTTCTACAGGCTAATCAATAGCACTGTTAAAAAACACCTACAGGCTAAATAGAACTGAAAAAATTCTCCTACGGGCAAAACAGAACTTCAGAGGATTTCCATACTTTCCCATATTGGTTTAAAAGAACTGGAAATCTTTCACAGGCTAAACAGAATTAGAATTTATTGTCCACTACAATCCCAGGTTCTCTGAGGTCTTTCGCAAGTGTTTGGGGGAAGAGGGAGAGGGATGGATACACATGTGGACTTGATGCCCGCTCACTGACTGTCTTCAATTCAAAATGTGGTGGTGTTTTTTTAAACCTTATGTTGCATCTATGTTCTATATGTTGTTAGTATTGTGTAGCTGCTTTACATACCAGACCAACTTTGGAGTAGTAAGCAGCATGTGCTCAATAAACTAGAATTATATTAACTTTAATTTGTATAGATAGATCACAAATGTAAAACAAATGGATTCTTTACAGATATTTTTTTTGTCTAAAAACAAGCGATCCCTGAAAAAGGTCCTTTGCAGTCGGCTGGACAATAAAAAATAATCATGATTTGCTGTCAGACTGATGATGCAGAGGTAATTGAAGAATATATGTTATGTAGTTTTGATTATTTTATAATTTTATATGCTATACGTAGACGTGTTTGTACATAGCAAGTTGTACACCATGAATAAGTCACTTAACTTAATGTGATGCCAAAGCTAGGATTAATTGTTGATCACTTGAATGTGTCATTTACATTTCTCCAATTTTTGGTACCCCATAAGCCTGCCTCCCTAAAAACAATAATAACAACAACCGCCCTACAAACTTAGTAAACGTGTTAAGAAATACAAAATGATAATAATGATAATGATAATAATACTTATAATAATGATGGGTATAATGATAACTGAGAGAGAGAGAGAAGTTGAATAAATTTTATTTTCTGAGGGTAATAGACTAAGCAAGACAATGCTTTTTTTTCCAGCCAGTCCTCGATGGGGAAACATTTAAATGAAACAAAGGGAGGGGGGGTGGGGGGTGGGGGGGATCATTATATCAATACAGTATGCACATTATAATCGTGGTTACATGAATGGTAATTTGGCATAAACAACGCTACATATGTAAACGAGAATGAGAGGAGAGAGAGAGAGAGAGAGTGTGTACAAGACATGAAAATGAACTTGAATTTTTGTCAGATAATGATCAGGCAGTAACAATTTGAACTGAAATTAACATGCACATGTTCCAAAAATAGTTATAGAAATAACGCCATTTGAACAGTTGTAGGAGAGATCAGAGAGGAGAAGACAAAGTATAGCGGGAAAACATATGATGATTTACAATACTGACTTAGCATCAGCACATGTGGACCCATGTCGGAATGAGCACAGCGTCAGCCGATGAAAGGGATATAACTGCGTCCAGACTTGTTATCATAGTTAAAGACGATTATTTCCCTTGAGTACTCAAACCTTGCGCGAACGTGGCGCGGTTGGAACTGAAAGGGAAAGTAGTGGTTCTTAGTTAACAGAGGCCAACTTTGAACAAGGTTATATGAAACTGTGAATTTATACAGGATGGAACTGAAAAAGTAAGCTGTAAAATTGTATCATTCCACATGCATTTGATGTTTGTTTTTGTTGGTCAGTTGTTGATTATCAAGGGTAGAACGATAAAACTTCAACTTCCAGGCAAGTCTTGTTAAATCAGTCAGTTTTGTGATAAGTTTTAGATTAATTTAGATAGTTCGGTGGGTTATGGAAACAAGAGCATACCCAGCATGCACACCCCCCGAAAACGGAGTATGGTTGCCTGCATGGCAGGGTAAATAAACAAAACGTCACACACGTAAAATGTTGAATGTTACATGTTTGTCTGAGTGTGTATGTGTGCGTGCCAGAAATCTGATTGAACGACACAGGAAACGAATGATGAGCGCCCAGTGGCAGCTATCAGTCAGCTCTACCCAGGTAGGCAGCCTGTTGTGTAAATGACCCCGTGTTTGTAAAGCGCTTAGAGCTTGGTCTCCGACCATGGATAGGCGCTATGTAAGTATCCATATCAATCAATCAATCAATAGTTTCTGTTCTTTAATGGTGGGGTGGATGTTGAAGGGGTGGGGTGTGTGTGTGTGGGGGGGGGAGTTATCGCTCCGTGTGAAGAATCTGTTTCACATTTGGAGTCTGTCCCCTTCGGACACTTTTTGGAAGGAGTGTCTACAGATTTGTCGTGTTCAGTGTTTGGCTGCAACGGGCGCCGGCCACAGCCGAGTGGTTACAACGTTAGACTTTCAATCTGAGCGGGGTCCCGTGATTGAATCCCGCACAGTAACAACACCTGCATGGTGGGTTAAGGCAGTTTTTCTTTTATTTCTTTTATTTATTTATTTTATTTTATTTTGACCGATCTCCCGGCAGGTCAACAGAGGTGCAGACGTGCTCAGTGGTGTCTGAGCCCGCTACCGTGTGTACACCCATGCAGAAGGTCAGATGGCTTGCGCAGGTTAAAGATCCCTGTAATCCAAGTCAGCGTTCATTGGGTTCTGGAAGCAAGGCCTGACCGGTTTGTTGGGGCTATGTGAGGGTCAGGCATCATTGGCTCTTTGTTTTTCTTTGTTTTTCTTTTTTTTAAAGTTTAGTGTATAATTATGGAGGTTTGCGTTTTCATCCGACACATAACTTTCGTTCTCAGAAAACGCAAACCATGATGGTGCGGGAAAATTTGTGTGTGTGTGTGTGTGTGTGTGTGTGTTGTGTGTGTGTGTGTGTGTGTGTGTTATTGTTTTTTGGTTGGTTGGTTGTTGTTTAAGACGGATGTTGGTGTTTGTGTGTTCTGATAGTTTATAGCTGTCATCAGCTGCTTTTGAGAGGAAGGTTTGTGGTGGCAAATTATCGTCATGCCCTCTGTTGTTTTATTTATATGTTTATTTCCTAATGAGATGTTCTTTCTCTTCCTCTCTCTCTGTCTCTCTGTTTCTCTCTGTCTCTGTCTCTCTCTCATACCAGTATTTAGTTTTCCCCTCGGTTACCAGTGGAGAGGAGTGTGGAATAAGGAATTAAAGTTGGCTTGATTTAGTCAGTAGCCAGATTGTCATCTCGAAAGCTACAATAAGGGGGGGGGAGGTGGGGGGCGGGGATGCGTGATGATAAGTGTATGTTGGTGTGGATGTGTGTGAATGTATGAGTGGCTGTGCGTCAGCGTGTGCGAATGTGGATGAGCATATGTTGGTTCATTATTGATTGTTTGCTTTGGGATACGTGCTTCTATTTCAGCCAAACAATTTTGGCCAATGCTTATAGGCACTGTGTTTTGTAACCCCCTTGCCAAAAGGGTATCTTCGCCAGTGGCAATAAAATCAGTGTCAGTGTCTCTCTCTCTCTCTCTCTCTCTCTCTCTCTCTATTCTGTCTGTCTCTCTCCTAGCGAATTTTGCTGTGAGTGACAACTCTGGAGACTCCCATTTGTTGAATGTGCGCTTCAGGCTTTACTGTTGTGTATCTGTGTACTGATTCGTCTTGACGTGTTCCTTCAGAATTTCCTTTGGGCATACCAGAGGCTCTTCCAGCAGTAGTATCCCATCCCATTATATGCAGTAAAGTCTCTCTTTACATACCCTGGAGAGTCTGGGTTCCAATCCCGCTCTCGCCCTTTCTCCCAAATTTGACTGGAAATTTGATCTGAGCGTCTGGTCGGTTCGGACGAGACGATAAACCGAGGTCCCGTGTGCAGCACGCACTTGGCGCACTGAAAAAGAACCCATGGCAACGAGAGTGTTGTCGTCTGGCAAAGTTCTGTAGAGTTAGAAGAAATGCATTCTGATACGTACACAATATACAAGCATGCACCCAAGGCCTAACTAGCGCGCTGGGTTATGCTGCCCAGCAGATGTGGTGTAGCGGATATGGATTTGTCCGAACGCAGTGAAGCCTCGTAGAAAAACTGAAAACTGAAACTCTTTATCTTCGTTCTCTTTGTTTCTGGCCTCTTCTTTCTTTCTTTCCTGCCCAGCTGGTCCATTCCCTTGTCTTTTCCTTTCTTTCTGTTTCTCCTTCCTTCTTTCCTGCCCAGCTGGTCCATTCCCTTGTCTTTTCCTTTCTGTTTCCTCTTCCTTCTTTCTTTCCTGCCCAGCTGGTCCATTCCCTTGTCTTTTCCTTTCTGTTTCCTCTTCTTTCTTTCTTTCTTTCTGCCCAGCTGGTCCATTCCCTTGTCTTTTCCTTCTTTCTTTCTAGAAAGCCTTGAATGTTGTTTCTTTTTTCTCTGGACTTCATTATTTGAGCATTCTTATTGGTTCTGTTTGTTTTTGCGCCTGTGATTTTCGAATTGGCTGCTGGATTAGTTATGTATGTCTGTTACATACAATTACATATATTGTGTGTAATTATTAAATCAGTTTCTGTTCAGGGTGCATTAAAAAAAAATCATGTGGAAGAACTTGGAGTGATCAACATGGAAGGCAAGTCGCCGGTTTATGTGCATGAGTCTGATGAAATTTTGTGCCCCTTTTTCTTTCTCATTTTGTCAGGTTGTATGGAATTGATGGAAGGAGCACAACTGAACAAATCTTCAACTTGAGGTTGCTATGTGAGAGGTACCATCAACACCAACAAGACCTCTACCACGTCTTCATTGACTTTAAGAAGGCATTTGACAGGGTCTGGCATGCAGCGTTGTGGGCTACCATGAATCTGTACAACATCAACGCCAACCTGATCAGACTGATACAGCACCTCTATGACAAAGCCACCAGCGCCGTCTACCTCAACAATAGCATCGGGGACTGGTTCAGAACCACAGTCGGAGTGAGACAAGGCTGTCTACTCTCCCCAGCACTCTTCAACATCTTCTTAGAAAGAATAATGACTGACGCACTGGAAGAGCATGAAGGAACAGTCAGCATAGGCGGCAGAACAATCACAAACCTACGTTTTGCCGACGACATTGATGGACTGGCTGGAAAAGAAGAAGAACTGGCAAGCCTGGTCAAACATCTGGCCAAAGCCTCCACATCGTATGGAATGCAAATCAGTGCGGAGAAAACCAAACTGATGACTAACAACACCAACGGCATCAGCATTGACATCAAAGTCAACGACGAAAAGCTTAAAACAGTCCACAGCTTCAAATATCTGGGAGCAATCGTGTCAGATGAAGGAGTACTCTCGAGAATTGCCCAAACAACAACGGCACTCAACAAGCTGAACACCATTTGGAACAACAAAAACATCGCTCTCAGCTCAAAAATCAGACTGATGCGTTCCCTGGTTATATCAATATTGCTCTACGCCTGCGAGACTTGGACCCTGACTGCAGACATCGAGAGAAGAATCCAAGCTGTCGAGATGAGATGCTTTCGTAGACTACTTGGCATCTCCTACAGAGACCACATCACTAACACGGAAGTGAAGAACAGAATCAAGCAAAGTATTGGACCCTACGAAGACCTTCTGTCCATAGTGAAGAAACGCAAACTTAGGTGGTATGGACACATCTCCCGATCATCTGGTCTTGCCAAAACGTTCCTGCAAGGCACCGTACAGGGAGGCAGAAGGAGAGGACGGCAGAAGAAGAGATGGGAAGACAACATCCAGGGGTGGACAGGCTTGACGCTCGGTGACGCCCTGAGGAAATCAGAAAACCGTGAAGAGTGGAGAGGGGTGGTGGTCAGGTCAGCAGCGGTGCCCCAACGGTCTGAACCCAGACTACGGGAGAGGTGAAGGTGAAGGTGATGGAATTGATATTGTCCACGTTTTCTCCGACCAGATGTGGCCTGATTGGCTTATTGGTTTTAAGCCACACTGATATGTACTTATGTATTTTCAGAAGTTATTTGTGTCTGCTTTTTTTTTTTCTTTTTTTTTATGTAATGAAAACTTCTTACATGTGACACAGAGTTCTGGTTTACAGCTTTTCGTTTTCTTTCTTTATTCCATTCTTTCTTTACTTATTTATCTATTTTAGTCTATATATTTTTCAAATAAAGAACGTTTGGTCTCGAGGTGGTTTTCATACTGCAGAGCAGAATAGGTTTGGAGAGATGGTTAAGGATCTGCTTTCAGTAACTTCATAACGTCCATGTCTAAACTTGAGAAAGTAGTTTGCAGTATATATATGTATGCATATGTATAATCAGTAGACAACAAGCCTACCCTTTCTCTCTCTGATAAATACACACGCGCAGAACTCATGCGTGCGCGCGCGCGCACACACACACACACACACACACGAGAGAGAGAAAGACAGACGGAGGAGGTGTGTATTTCAATGTCACCATTGTGTGTATGAACAATGAAAGAAAGCAACAGAGAATAAAAACAGCAAGTGACGTGTGCATTTTCAAAGCTTTATTGACTTGGCCACACACACAAAACTGTTCGACACCTGTGATCACTCGGTTTGTTTGTTTTTTGGAGGGGTGCGGGGGTGGTTTTTCTTTTTTAAGGGGTTGGGGGAAGAGGGGGTGGGAGAGGGGTAGGGCGGGAAGGAGGTGGGGGGGGGTAAGGGGAAGGGCAAAGCGGGGTGGGGGATTATAAATTTGTTCACTGACCTTTTGATTTTTATTATTTCTATTTAAAAAATTTTTTTTTTATTATGAGTCAGCACGCAAAACGTGGTAAACCAACGATTGTAGAGGAGACTGTAGAGGTGGGGTTTGGTAGAAAATAGTGGAAGGAGAATCGAAGAAGAAATAAACAGGGCGGGAAGGGGAGGGGGTAGAGAAGATATACAGGTGGGGAGGGGAGGGGGTAGAGAAGATATAGAGGTGGGGAGGGGGGTAGAGAAGATACAGAGGAGGGGAGGGGGTAGAGAAGATATAGAGGTAGGGGAGGGGGTAGAGAAGATATAGAGGTGGGGAGGGGGTAGAGAAGATACAGAGGTGGGGAGGGGAGGGGGTAGAGAAGATATAGAGGTGGGGAGGGGGGTAGGGGAGATAGAGAGGGGGGTAGGGGAGGGGGTAGAGAAGATAGAGAGGTGGGGTGGGGTGGGGAGGGGGTAGAGAAGATATAGAGGTGGGGAGGGGAGGGGGAGGGGGTAGAGAAGATATAGAGGTGGGGAGGGGGTAGAGAAGAGGGGAGGGGGGGAGGGGGAAGAGAAGATATAGAGGTGGGGGGGGGGGGGGGGGGTAGGGGAGATATAGAGGTGGGAGGGGGTAGAGAAGGTGGGGAGGGGGGTAGGGGAGATATAGAGGAGGGGAGGGGGTAGAGAAGATATAGAGGAGGGGAGGGGGTAGAGAAGATATAGAGGTGGGGAGGGGGGTAGAGAAGATACAGAGGAGGGGAGGGGGTAGAGAAGATATAGAGGTGGGGTAGGGAAGGGGGTATAGAAGATATAGAGGTGGGGAGGGGGTAGAGAAGATATAGATGTGGGGAGGGGAGGGGGTAGAGAAGATACAGAGGTGGGAAGGGGGTAGGGGAGGGGGTAGAGAAGATAGAGGTGGAGAGGGGGGTAGGGGAGATAGAGAGGGGGGTAGGGGAGGGGGTAGAGAAGATATAGAGGTGGGGGGGGTAGAGAAGATATAGAGGTGGGGAGGGGATAGGGGAGGGGGAAGAGAAGATATAGAGGTGGGGGAGGGGGAAGAGAAGATATAGAGGTGGGGAGGGGGGGGTAGGGAGGGGGTAGAGAAGATATAGAGGTGGGTAGGGGGTAGAGAAGATATAGAGGTGGGGAGGAGATATAGAGGTGGGGAGGGGGTAGGGGGTAGAGGAGATATAGAGGTGGGGAGGGGGTAGAGAAGATATAGAGGTGGGGAGGGGGGTAGGGGAGGGGGTAGAGAAGATATAGAGGTGGGGAGGGGAGATATAGAGGTGGGGAGGGGAGGGGGAAGAGGAGATATAGAGGTGGGGGGGGGGGGGTAGGGGAGATATAGAGGTGGGAGGGGGGTAGGGGAGATATAGAGGTGGGGGGGGGTAGAGAAGATATAGAGGTGGGGAGGGGAGGGGGGAGGGGGAAGAGAAGATATAGAGGTGGGGAGGGGGGGGGTAGAGAGGGGGGTAGGGGAGATATAGAGGTGGAGAGGGGGGGTGGCTTGGGGAGGGGGTAGGGAAGATATAGAGGGGGGTAGGGGAGGGGGGGTGGGGAGGGGGGTAGAGAAGATATAGAGGTGGGGAGGAGATATACAGGTGGGGAGGGGGTAGAGAAGATATAGAGGTGGGGAGGGGAGGGGGGAGGGGGAAGAGAAGATATAGAGGTGGGGAGGGGGGGGTAGAGAGGGGGGTAGGGGAGATATAGAGGTGGAGAGGGGGGGTGGCTTGGGGAGGGGGTAGGGAAGATATAGAGGGGGGTAGGGGAGGGGGGGTGGGGAGGGGGTAGAGAAGATACAGAGGTGGGGAGGAGATATAGAGGTGGGGAGGGGAGGGGGTAGAGAAGATACAGAGGTGGGAAGGGGGTAGGGGAGATAGAGAGGGGGGTAGGGGAGGTGGGAGGGGGGGCTAGGGGAGGGGGAGGGGGGTAGGGGAGATAGAGGTGGGGAGGGGGGGCTAGGGGAGGGGCTAGAGAAGATATACAGGTGGGGAGGGGGTAGGGGGTAGAGGAGATAGGGAGGGGGTAGGGGAGGGGGTAGAGAAGATATGGGGGGTAGGGGAGATAGAGAGGGGGTGGGTAGGGGAGATATAGGGGAGGGGAGGGGGTAGAGAAGATATAGAGGTGGGGGAGGGGAGGGGGTAGGGGAGATATAGAGGGGGGGGGGGGGTGGCTAGGGGAGGGGGTAGAGAAGATATGGAGGGGGGGGGCTAGGGGAGGGGGTAGAGAAGATATAGAGGTGGGGAGGGGGTAGAGAAGATACAGAGGTGGGAAGGGGGTAGGGGAGGGGGTAGGGGAAGAGAAGATATGGGAGGGGGGGCTAGGGGAGGGGGAAGAGAAGGTGGGGAGGGGGGGCTAGGGGAGGGGCTAGAGAAGATATACAGGTGGGGAGGGGGTAGGGTAGGGGGTAGAGGAGATAGGGAGGGGGTAGGGGAGGGGGTAGAGAAGATATGGGGGGTAGGGGAGATATAGAGGTGGGGAGGGGAGGGGGTAGAGAAGATATAGAGGTAGGGAGGGGATAGGGGAGGGGGTAGGGGAGGGGGAAGAGGAGATATAGAGGTGGGGGGGGGGGCTAGGGGAGGGGGTAGGGGAGATATAGAGGTGGGGAGGGGGTAGGGGGAAGAGAAGATATAGAGGTAGGGAGGGGCTAGGGGAGGGGGTAGAGAGGTGGGGAGGGGTAGAGGAGATAGGTGGGGAGGGGGGAGGGGAGGGGGAAGAGAAGATATAGAGGGGGGGAGGGGGGGGGGGGTAGAGAAGATAGAGGTGGGGAGGGGGTAGGGGAGATATAGAGGTGGGGAGGGGGGGGCTAGGGGGGGGAGTAGAGAAGATATAGAGGTGGGAGGGGGTAGGGGAGGTGGGGAGGGGAGGGGTAGAGAAGATATAGAGGTAGGGGAGGGGGTAGAGAAGATATAGTGGGGAGGGGAGGGGGGTAGGGGAGATAGAGAGGTGGGGAGGGGGTAGAGAAGGTGGGGAGGGGGGTAGGGGAGATAGAGAGGGGGGTAGGGGAGATAGAGAGGTGGGGAGGGGGTAGGGTAGGGCGAAGAGAAGATATAGGGTGGGGAGGGGAGGGGGTAGAGAAAATATAGAGGTGGGGAGGGGAGGGGGTAGGGGAGATATAGAGGTGGGGAGGGGAGGGGAGGGGGAAGAGAAGATATAGAGGGGGTAGAGAAGATATAGAGGTGAGGAGGGGGTAGAGAAGATATAGATGTGGGGAGGGGAGGGGGTAGGGGATGGGGTAGAGAAGATATAGAGGGGGGGAGGGGGGTAGAGAGGATATAGATGTGTGAAGGGGGTAGGGGAGGGGGGTAGAGAAGATATAGAGGGGGGGAGGGGGTGCAGAGGGGGTAGAGAAGATATAGATGTGGGAAGGGGAGGGGGTAGAGAAGAAATGGAGGGGGGGGGGAATAAGGAAGAAGAGGGAGGTGATACAGAAGGGAAAGAATGAGAGGGCTGACAGATCAAACAGAAATACAGGCGGAGGATGCGGAAGCAAGAAGAATACAGGGCAGATGTAGAATAGAGAAGGAAAACAATGCACAGAGGAAAACAGAGAGAGAAAATAGAAGAAAGAAAAATGAGCGGGTGATGGAAAAAAAGTTGGGCGAGGGGAGGGGGGGGGGGTTATACAAGAAACATGGAATACATAGAAAAGAAAATTGGGGGGTGGGGGCGGGGGGGGGGGTAGGGACAATACTACAGAGAATGCTGACAGGGAAGGGACAATACTACAGAAAATGGTGACAGGGAAGGGACAGTACTACAGAAAATGGTGACAGGGAAAAGGGGGACAATACTACACAAAATGGTGACAGGGTAGGGACAGGACGACAGAAAATGGTGACAGGGTAGGGACAATACTACAGAAAATGGTGACAGGGAAGGGACAATACTACAGAAAATGGTGACAGGGTAGGGACAATACTACAGAAAATGGTGACAGGCTAGGGACAATACTACAGAAAATGGTGACAGGGAAGGGACAATACTACAGAAAATGGTGACAGGGTAGGGACAATACTACAGAAAATGGTGACAGGGAAGGGACAATACTACAGAAAATGGTGACAGGGTAGGGACAATACTACAGAAAATGGTGACAGGGAAGGGACAATACTACAGAAAATGGCCACACGGTAGGGACAATACTACAGAAAATGGTGACAGGGAAAAGGGGGACAATACTACATAAAATGGTGACGGGGAAAAGGGGGACAATACTACAGAAAATGGTGACAGGGAAGGGACAATACTACAGAAAATGGTGACAGGGAAAAGGGGGACAATACTACAGAAAATGGTGACAGGGAAGGGACAATACTACAGAAAATGGTGACAGGGTAGGGACAGTACTACAGAAAATGGTGACAGGGAAGGGACAATACTACAGAAAATGGTGACAGGGTAGGGACAGTACTACAGAAAATGGTGACAGGGAAAAGGGGGACAATACTACAACAAATGGTGACAGGGTAGGGACAATACCACAGAAAATGGTGTCAGGATAGGGACAATACTACAGAAAATGGTGATGGGGAAGGGACAATACTACAGAAAATGGTGACAGGGTAGGGACAGTACTACAGAAAATGGTGACAGGGTAGGGACAGTACTACAGAAAATGGTGACAGGGAAGGGACAGTACTACAGAAAATGGTGACAGGGAAGGGACAATACTACAGAAAATGGTGACAGGGTAGGGACAATACTACAGAAAATGGTGACAGGGTAGGGACAATACTACAGAAAATGGTGACAGGGTAGGGACAGTACTACAGAAAATGGTGACAGGGTAGGGACAGTACGACAGAAAATGGTGACAGGGAAGGGACAGTACTACAGAAAATGGTGACAGGAGAGGGACAATACTACAGAAAATGGTGACAGGGAAAAGGGGGACAATACTACAACAAATGGTGACAGGGAAGGGAGAATACTACAGAAAATGGTGACAGGGTAGGGACTACTACAGAAAATGGTGACAGGGAAGGGACAATACTACAGAAAATGGTGACAGGGAAGGGACAATACTACAGAAAATGGTGACAGGGTAGGGACAGTACTACAGAAAATGGTGACAGGGAAGGGACAATACTACAGAAAATGGTGACAGGGTAGGGACAATACTACAGAAAATGGTGACAGGGAAGGGACAATACTACAGAAAATGCTGACAGGATAGGGACAATACTACAGAAAATGCTGACAGGGTAGGGACAATACTACAGAAAATGCTGACAGGGAAGGGACAGTACTACAGAAAATGGTGACAGGGTAGGGACAGTACTACAGAAAATGGTGACAGGGTAGGGACAATACTACAGAAAATGGTGACAGGGTAGGGACAATACTACAGAAAATGCTGACAGGGAAGGGACAATACTACAGAAAATGGTGACAGGGAAAAGAGGGACAATACTACAGAAAATGGTGACAGGGGAGGGGCAATACTACAGAAAATGGTGACGGGGTAGGGACAATACTACAGAAAATGGTGACAGGGTAGGGACAATACTACAGAAAATGGTGACAGGGAAGGGACAATACTACAGAAAATGGTGACAGGGTAGGGACAATACTACAGAAAATGGTGACAGGGAAGGGACAGTACTACAGAAAATGGTGACAGGGAAGGGACGGGGATACTGAAAAACTGACGAACAGGGAGGTAATGGAAGAAAAAAGAACAGGGGGGGGGGGGGGGGAGGGGGGAATACAAAAGAAAAAGAACAAGGGGGGGGGGGGGGGGGGGGGAACAAAGTGAAAGAATAGAGGGGTATTAGGCATTGTCCCCCCCCCCTTTGTTTTTTTTTTTTGGGGGTGGGGGTGATACTGGAGAAAATATAAATGTTACTTCCCTTGCAGACCGTCCCATACAGCAGAATCCCATCTCCGTCTGATCACCGTGGTCACTGTCACTTTCACCTGGAGACACACACACACACACACACACAGAATAAATTTGACGTTTGAAGATACACTGCAGAATTCAAAATCCAAAATTCTATAAAACTGTTTAACAAGACTTTGTTTCAAAGCTAATGGAAAAAGTATTGTAAATGATCCATGCATCCCTCGGAAAAATCACCGAGAAAATTGAAACGTCATCGGTAAATCTGAAGCCCACGGCACACCTCCTTGGGACTCATGAACCTTCGCAGAACTCTCCTTTTTTCAAACGTTTACATACACGAGACCCCAAAACTGGACTTTTTTTTTCATATCCTTTTCGCACTTGTCATCCGATGTCTGTACACGTACACGCCACATCACATCCGGCACAGAGGGAGCGCTTTATCAGGACGTCCTGCAGCAACCGGATATCCCCTTTCCGTTCCACTTTCCTTGGCCCTCACACACACACACACACGCACAGAGGAAAACCGCAAACCAGTTAAAAAAAAAATGCTGTACAAGCGAAACATCACCAATGGCATGGCCAAGCGATAGATCGAACTAGGGAACCAACTGGTTTACAGAAGGCTGCCATTGAAGGCGTTTTTTCGGGTGTGCTTTTGTTTTTGTTGTTTTTTTCTTTGAATGCACACGATCAAGTGATGGACTGACATATATGTGGACACATATGTAATTGAGGAAAGAAGGGAATAACCCAAACATAATATTGTGTCCATTCATAATGTGAAGATAAAAAAAGTATGATTAAAAAAAAAAAAAACTGTCATTTTCCGCTGTCCCGCCATGTATTCTGGCGGCAAGAGTTCACACTAACCGTCTCCAGCCAGTTATGATTTGTAGCGTGCACACAAGTGAAACTGACTGCTAATCCATGTGACGGAATCTTCATGATACTAGCAGCGTGAATTAAAAAAAAAAAATCCTTTCTGAGAGCGCCGTTGCTGACAGCAAATGACTGAAGTGTGTTGCTGTGTCAAGCTAGCGGCAACAACTGTCTGTGCTTATGTGAACCTTGCCTTATGCATGCTATTGATAGTTTAGCGCACGTAAAAGAACCCACGGCAACAAAAGGGTTGTTCCTGGCAAAATTCTGTGGAAAAATCCACTTCGATAGGAAAAACAAATAAAACTGCACGCAGGAAAAAATACACAAAAAAAATGTTAGCGCTGTAGTGTAGTGACACGCTCTCCCTGGGGAGAGCAGCCAGAATTTCACACAGAGAAATATTTTGCGATAAAAACGAGAAATACAAATACAAATGCGCTTCGAAATGTTTGCGTTAAAAGCCTAACGAAAGCAAGACCACAGATGAACGCTAGTCCTGAAGTGGAGGAACCGATTGTGTATGTGGAATTGTAGACCCACATGTTATAAATCGAATTGTAGACCCAAAGCTGCTTTTGTCCATGATCACACGAACACAAAAACCTCCACTCCCCATAAAAACCATCGACGAAAAAGACGACAGAATATTACACAACACCAGGCAGTTAACCAGACATGGTGTGACGGTGCTCTAACAACACCAGGCAATGAACCAGACACGGTGTGACGGTGCTCTAACAACACCAGGCAGTTAACCAGACACGGTGTGACGGTGCTCTAACAACACCAGGCAATGAACCAGACACGGTGTGATGGTGCTCTAACAACACCAGGCAATGAACCAGACACGGTGTGATGGTACTCTAACAACACCAGGCAATGAACCAGACACGGTGTGACGGTGCTCTAACAACACCAGGCAATGAACCAGACACGGTGTGATGGTGCTCTAACACCACCAGGCAATGAACCAGACACGGTGTGATGGTGCTCTAACAACACCAGGCAATGAACCAGACACGGTGTGATAGTGCTCTAACAACACCAGGCAGTTAACCAGACACGGTGTGACGGTGCTCTAACAACACCAGGCAATGAACCAGACACGGTGTGACGGTGCTCTAACAACACCAGGCAATGAACCAGACACGGTGTGACGGTGCTCTAACACCACCAGACAATGAACCAGACACGGTGTGACGATGCTCTAACAACACCAGGCAATGAACCAGACACGGTGTGACGGTGCTCTAACAACACCAGGCAATGAACCAGACACGGTGTGACGGTGCTCTAACAACACCAGGCAATGAACCAGACACGGTGTGACGGTGCTCTAACAACACCAGGCAATGAACCAGACACGGTGTGACGGTGCTCTAACAACACCAGGCAATGAACCAGACACGGTGTGACGGTACTCTAACAACACCAGACAATGAACCAGACACGGGGTGACGGTGCTCTAACAACACCAGGCAATGAACCAGACACGGTGTGACGGTACTCTAACACCACCAGACAATGAACCAGACACGGTGTGACGGTATTCTAACAACACCAGGCAATGAACCAGACACGGTGTGACGGTGCTCTAACAACACCAGGCAATGAACCAGACACGGTGTGACGGTGCTCTAACAACACCAGGCAATGAACCAGACACGGTGTGACGGTGCTCTAACACCACCAGACAATGAACCAGACACGGTGTGACGGTGCTCTAACAACACCAGGCAGTTAACCAGACACGGTGTGACGGTGCTCTAACAACACCAGGCAATGAACCAGACACGGTGTGACGGTGCTCTAACACCACCAGACAATGAACCAGACACGGTGTGACGGTGCTCTAACAACACCAGGCAATGAACCAGACACGGTGTGACGGTGCTCTAACACCACCAGACAATGAACCAGACACGGTGTGACGATGCTCTAACAACACCAGGCAGTTAACCAGACACGGTGTGACGGTGCTCTAACACCACCAGACAATGAACCAGACACGGTGTGACGGTGCTCTAACAACACCAGGCAATGAACCAGACACGGTGTGACGGTGCTCTAACAACACCAGGCAATGAACCAGACACTGTCACGGTGCTCTAACAACACCAGGCAGTGAACCAGACACGGTGTGACGGTGCTCTAACACCACCAGGCAATGAACCAGACACTGTCACGGTGCTCTAACAACACCAGGCAATGAACCAGACACGGTGTGACGGTGCTCTAACAACACCAGGCAATGAACCAGACACGGTGTTACGGTGCTCTAACAATACCAGGCAATGAACCAGACACGGTGTGACGGTGCTCTAACAACACCAGACAATGAACCAGACACGGTGTGATGGTGCTCTAACAACACCAGGCAATGAACCAGACACGGTGTGACGGTGCTCTAACAACACCAGGCAATGAACCAGACACTGTCACGGTATTCTAACAACACCAGGCAATGAACCAGACACGGTGTGACGGTGCTCTAACAACACCAGGCAATGAACCAGACACGGTGTGACGGTGCTCTAACAACACCAGGCAATGAACCAGACACGGTGTGACGGTGCTCTAACAACACCAGGCAATGAACCAGACACGGTGTGACGGTGCTCTAACAACAGCAGGCAGTTAACCAGACACGGTGTGACGGTGCTCTAACAACACCAGGCAGTTAACCAGACACGGTGTGACGGTGCTCTAACAACACCAGGCAATGAACCAGACACGGTGTGACGGTGCTCTAACAACACCAGGCAATGAACCAGACACGGTGTGATGGTGCTCTAACACCACCAGGCAATGAACCAGACACGGTGTGACGGTACTCTAACAACACCAGACAATGAACCAGACACGGTGTGACGGTACTCTAACAACACCAGACAATGAACCAGACACGGTGTGACGGTGCTCTAACAACACCAGGCAGTTAACCAGACACGGTGTGACGGTGCTCTAACAACACCAGGCAATGAACCAGACACTGTCACGGTGCTCTAACAACACCAGACAATGAACCAGACACGGTATGTTGGTGCTCTAGTTTCAAGTTTCAAGTTCTAATTATCCTTTCACCCCTATTGGAGTATGGAGGATTACTGCAAAATAATCTTTTCATGCCGAAAACAAACATTTCCAATTACACAACAATGTCACATAAAAGTTGAGAAAACACCAATGTCTTTTAACTCCAAAAGTGTAGCTAGGCAACATTTGCAAATCTTTCTTACAGCTAAAATGATTTTTGTTTTGTTTTTTGGCCTCCTTTGAGCATATTTCAAAAATTAAAAGCCTATTTTGGAGACATATTTTTTTAGGAACATATCTATTTCGTAACTGATCATAATTGGGACATTCTATTATAAAATGAAACTCGTCCCCAATCACAGACATGTCACAAACCTTACAAAGCCGTAACTCTCGTGGTATGCCTTTCTCCCTGTTTCAATTTCCAGCTTATGATATCTACTTCGGAATCTGAAGAAGCTGATAACGTAATTATCAGGCATTTGACATATATTTTTCTCCACCAAATCCACTTTAGAAATTTCGATAAAACAAACATTTACTACTCCAGGCAATGAACCAGAGCTGGCACAAACTACACGATGTGACGATGCACCAACAGCTGCAGTGGAGAAACAGCCAGACAACAGCAGGGCAGTGCAGATAGTGGTTGTCAACAAGCCACGTAACAGCACAACCAGCTAACCACACTGCCACGCCGTTGCCGGCTCCGGCCTTCAAGACAAACGGCCGCAAAGCGGTGCTGTCAGGAATCCAAGAAATAAGCAGAATATACTCCGAACTGGTGGACCACAACCTTACTGTAAAAACCAGGAAGAGCGGAACAAAGCTGGAATCAACACTTGTGTGGAAACGAGGCGATCAAATTACAGGTGGTGATCTGGACAAAGCGAAGACGCCAGTAGTCCTCAGAAAGCTGGTTCACCAGTACAGAAATACAGATGCAACTTCAAAGGCAAAGCCTTGCACAAGCCACAGATGACCCCAAAGAGCAGAAGGGGGGGAAAAAGGTTTTAAATTTTCTGTTGCGCGCATCGAAATTTAGAAGTCTGCATTCTATTGGTGACTGCTTTTGACGCCTGTAGGACAGGAGAGTGCAAAAGGAAGGCATAATTAGCATTGTTGGGTGTCGTGTGTGTGTGTGTGTGTGGAACAGATGTGGAAGGGTGCAGAGTGGCTGGTGACGCAACAGACCGTCAGAAGTGTGGACATTCCTCTCGTGCTGCTGACCACAGGAATCCGCTGTGCACTGCTCTCTCTCTCTCTGTCCGCACAGTGAGTCTCTCCCTCTCTCTCTCTCTTTCTGTCTCCCCCCACCCCCGTCTCTCTCTCTCTCTCTCTCTCTCTCTCTCTCTCTCTGTGGTGGTGGTGGTGTGTGTGTCTCTGTGTGAGTGTGCGCGAGGAAAATCCTGAATCTTTAATTCCTTCTTTTTTGTGTGTGGAATATGTCGTGTGTGTGTTTTACGATTTTCCTCTTCTGTCTGGCTGACCGGCTGGCTATGCATGAATGTAAGTGTACCTGCCAGTGTTAGTGTACCTGCCTATGTATGTGTACCTGCCAGTGTTGGTGTACCTGCCAGTGTACCTGCCAGTGTTGGTGTACCTGCCAGTGTAGGTGTACCTGCCAGTGTACCTGCCAGTGTTGGTGTACCTGTCAGTGTAGGTGTACCTGTCAGTGTTAGTGTACCTGTCAGTGTTGGTGTACCTGTCAGTGTAGGTGTACCTGTCAGTGTTAGTGTACCTGTCAGTGTAGGTGTAACTGTCAGTGTAGGTGTACCTGTCAGTGTTGGTGTACCTGTCAGTGTTAGTGTACCTGCCAGTGTAACTGTCAGTGTTAGTGTAACTATCAGTGTAAGTGTACCTGTCAGTGTTGGTGTACCTGTCAGTGTTGGTGTACCTGTCCGTGTTGGTGTACCTGCCAGTGTAACTGTCAGTGTTGGTGTAACTGTCAGTGTTAGTGTAACTGTCAGTGTAAGTGTACCTGTCCGTGTTGGTGTACCTGTCCGTGTTGGTGTACCTGCCAGTGTAGGTGTACCTGTCCGTGTTGGTGTACCTGCCAGTGTCGGTGTACCTGCCAGTGTAACTGTCAGTGTTGGTGTAACTGTCAGTGTTGGTGTACCTGCCAGTGTAACTGTCAGTGTTGGTGTAACTGTCAGTGTCAGTGTAACTGTCAGTGTTGGTGTACCTGTCAGTGTAGGTGTACCTGCCAGTGTCGGTGTACCTTTACCTTTCAGTGTTGGTGTACCTGCCAGTGTAGGTGTACCTGCCAGTGTTGGTGTACCTGCCAGTGTAGGTGTACCTGCCAGTGTTGGTGTACCTGTCCGAGTTGGTGTACCTGCCGGTGTTGGTGTACCTGTCCGTGTTGGTGTACCTGCCGGTGTAGGTGTACCTGTCCGTGTTGGTGTACCTGTCCGTGTTGGTGTATCTGTCAGTGTTGGTGTACCTGCCAGTGTTGGTGTACCTGTCAGTGTAGCTGTACCTGCCAGTGTTGGTGTGCCTGTCAGTGTAGGTGTACCTGTTAGTGTTAGTGTACCTGCCAGTGTAGCTGTACCTGTCAGTGTAGGTGTACCTGTCACCTGCCAGTGTTGGTGTACCTGCCAGTGTTAGTGTACCTGTCAGTGTAGGTGTACCTGTCACCTGCCAGTGTTGGTGTACCTGCCAGTGTTGGTGTACCTGCCAGTGTAGGTGTACCTGTCACCTGCCAGTGTTGGTGTACCTGCCAGTGTTGGTGTAGTGTACCTGCCAGTGTAGGTGTACCTGTCAGTGTAGCTGTACCTGCCAGTGTTGGTGTGCCTGTCAGTGTAGGTGTACCTGCCAGTGTAGCTGTACCTGCCAGTGTAGCTGTACCTGTCAGTGTAGCTGTACCTGCCAGTGTAGCTGTACCTGTCAGTGTAGGTGTACCTGTCACCTGCCAGTGTTGGTGTACCTGCCAGTGTTAGTGTACCTGTCAGTGTAGGTGTACCTGTCATCTGCCAGTGTTGGTGTACCTGCCAGTGTTGGTGTACCTGCCAGTGTTGGTGTACCTTTACCTGCCAGTGTTGGTGTACCTGCCAGTGTTGGTGTACCTGCCAGTGTCGGTGTACCTTTACCTGCCAGTGTTAGTGTACCTGCCAGTGTAGGTGTACCTGCCAGTGTTAGTGTACCTGTCAGTGTAGGTGTACCTGTCAGTGTAGGTGTACCTGTCAGTGTAGGTGTACCTGCCAGTGTTAGTGTACCTGTCAGTGTAGGTGTACCTGCCAGTGTTAGTGTACCTGCCAGTGATAGTGTACCTGTCAGTGTAGGTGTACCTGCCAGTGTTGGTGTACCTGTCAGTGTTAGTGTACCTGCCAGTGTTAGTGTACCTGTCAGTGTAGGTGTACCTGCCAGTGTTAGTGTACCTGTCAGTGTAGGTGTACCTGCCAGTGTTAGTGTACCTGTCAGTGTAGGTGTACCTGCCAGTGTAGGTGTACCTGCCAGTGTTAGTGTACCTGCCAGTGTTAGTGTACCTGCCAGTGTTGGTGTACCTGCCAGTGTAGGTGTACCTGCCAGTGTAAGTGTACCTGCCAGTGTAGGTGTACCTGCCAGTGTAACTGTACCTGCCTATGTATGTGTGTAGGGGTGGTGACGGACAAACCAGGGTGTTACACAAGGTGGTGATATAGTCAGGTGTGTTTCCACCTTGGCACGTGTACAGGTGTGTTGAGGAATGGGGTAGGTAGCCGGGTGGGGTGTACATACTTGCTAAGCGCTAAAAATACCCCGGGTACTCGACCGATTGTAACGGGCCAGGGTATATTATATCTATAGGAGGTCGGTTTGGGATCGACTGGCTGACGCAGGTAAGAAATGAGCCAGGGTTTGTGGAATAAGGTAAGTGCTGACGAAAGCTGACCAAACAGGCATACATGAATGAATTGATGCATACGAAAAGGTAACAGGTACACTGAAGTCATCGACTGACTGATTGTTGGTTGTGTACGTAATTCGTTTAGCGATCAATACAAACATTTGAGACAAATCGCAACGCGCGCGCGCGGACACACACACACACACACACTGTGCACGCATCTCCCCCAGTACACAGTTCCCACACCTTACCTCCCCTTCACAATCTCCCCCCCCCCCTTCCTTCACACACACACACATGGTGACTTATGGAAACACGAACATAAAAAAAATCACATCCAGCACTGAACCACACCGAAAATGGAGTATGGATGCCCAAACGTAAGTTAAAAAACGGTCCTGTGTGTAGGTCGAACGCCCACTGGCACAAACGAATGGACATGAGAATTGTGGCCCAGAACAAAAAAAAAACAAGAACACAACTAACCTGGACGTTGACAGAGAAAGAGGCAGATGTTTGGTCTGATCCGCTCGAAACCAAACTGTCCACACACACACACACACACACACACACACACACACACACCAAATCTATCTAGATATATAGATAGATAAATATACATATACATATATATATATATATATATATATATATATATATATATATATACGATGAAATCTCTCGCAGTCTTTTCCAAGCAGTCTATCAATCACTTTATCAGTTATTGGCTGGTTTCCGTGTCCGCTGATTAACAACCGTCTGAACTTTGGCCAGGTGATATTGAGGTTAGTCTCTCTCTCTCTCTCTCTCTCTCTCTCTCTCTCTCTCTCTCTCTCTCATACACACGCACACACACACAGGGATACACATACACACTTTCGCGCATAAACGCACACACATAAACACACACTCCCTCCACCCCCTCCTCTCCCCCACCCACTGTGTGAGTTCAAGTATAGATGCTGAAGTGAATGATTGCTTATCACCGTGAAGTAACCAGACAACAGACCAACAGTGAGAAGGCATACACTGACACTATGGTTACGTCTCCAAGGGCACACGAAATAAACTCCTTGCCTTGCCTTGCCTCTTTCGCTGCTTTCAACGGGAAACGTGGGAACAACGACTAACAATCTTCAAGTTCAAACATGGACATTGCAAACGCCCAGATAACTGATACTGAGACTAGCGTGAGAGTGAATACCATGGATGGATTTTGAGAAAGCATTGGAAAAGGCTTAATTTAAGTATAAAGTAGATTACAAAGAAAAAAAAGAGAGATGCATGTTCTGCTATTTGCTTTGCAAAACAGCCAGAGATACCCATACCACGGTTCTTTTAATGATCTTTATCAAACGAAAGAATAAATATAGTGTGCGTGCGTGCGTGTTTCTTTGCGTGCGAGTGCCTGCACGTGTGTGTGCATATACACCTACGTTTGTGTGTGTGTGTGTGTGTGTGTGTGTGTGTGTGTGTGTGAAATGGACGGAAAGGGAAAGACAACACTTATAACTTTCAAACAAGAGAGAGAGAGCAATGGCAGTATATGACCAACAAGTCATATATATATATATATATAATTTATAGTACACGCAGTGATCACCAACCTGCCAACCATTCCAGCGTACAAAACAAAACAAAACAAAACAAAAAACCCGAACGCCACAGTCCAAATCCACCCCTCACCGGCAACTACCCGCTCTGCTATGGGTACCAGGTAAGTCTACCCGACACTTAGCTGGCCCACCCTGTCATCGTCTCGCCCCGTGTGGCCACCCGACAGAGCCTGTCGATACCCGTGTGGGCACACCCCGGGTGGTGGTGCTGTGTGATTAGGACAGACCCGGGTCCCAATCAGCGAGGGCCTAATGAGATTGTGATGACCGTGATAAGTCGGACATTAACGTATAGCACGGGATGGTTTCCATGTAAAGTGTGTGTGTGTGTACACAGTGTGTGTGTGTGTGTGTGTACACAGTGTGTGTGCGTGTGTGTGTGAAATGCTTTTTGGTGGATGGGGTGAGGGGAAGGTGTTTGGCTGAATCAACGATTTTCTCTCCCCCCCCCACCCCCCTCCTCCCTCTGTCTATCAACGTGTTTGTGTATACACGCACGCAGCTTATGTGTATGTGCGCGAGCAAGCCTACACGTGTGCGTACGTACGTGTGCACGCGCATACTCGTCTGTGCGCAGGTAATTCTTTTTTTTTATGTTTTCTGTGACTTAACGTGGAAAATATCCATAATTAAGCAAGCTGTTAAAATGCTGACGCCCAGGAGGTTCGAAGGGAGAGGAGGCGGGGAGAGAGACAGAGACAGACAGACAGACAGACAGAGAGAGAGAGAGAGAGAGCAGACAACTACCTACCACCCACTTACCAAAACTAGCCCACTAGTCACACCGCCATTGTTAACAGTTTCGCCAGAGACGGGAAGGAACAGATTCTAACTCTAACGGTGAATCCACAGCGTGAAAAAGATCGCCTGCGGTGTTGTCCATCGGGTGTTTGAGAATATTTGTCATTGTGTTGTATGTTGTTTTTCTCCAAACATTTTCTGTGTGAAATTCGGAGTCATGTTGGAAAAGTATACTACATATAGTTAATCACACAGAAAGGTGATCTGCTCACTTCATAATTAAAAGACCATGAAGGCTGAATCTATGTCTCTCTCTTTATATATATATATTACACACACACAGCCTCACACAAACACACACACATTCATTCCTATAACTCCCCTGCCAAACTCCCCCCCCCACCCCCCTACTCCCCACACCAAACTGATGCTTTCAAAGTGTGCAGTTGAACTGGCACTGTTCCAACATCACATTATGGTCTCGGAAAAGCAAGCTCTGAATTCTTAGAAAACGTTTTCATATCAAACATCATCCAAAATCCGGAGTACCTTGGGCAAAGAACGGATACTGTCATATTTCATCCTTAACAGCGACAAAACGTCTTCAGTAACATGATCAAGGCGCACAGTACTGGTTTGAAATACACGTTCAACTGAGAATAATATGACATTTCCTAGAAGTCAGCCTGCAACATAGCTTACCGCGCAGTTGTGTTTTTAATTAAATCGATTCTTCGCCGTAATCCTGGGCCATTCGACATCAAAGAACTGGTGGAATGTTCGTGTCTGTTTGAAAAGGAACAGAGCTGTACTATGACGTCATTTCTCGATCGATGACGTTAATCAGTTCTTCATTTTTTCCCCCCCGCTGGTGAATATTGACAACGTGGGAAAACAGTCAATTCTGTTGTAAAAAAAAAAAAAATCTTTTTAATCCTTTCATTATTCATGGGTTGTTATTTTTACGCACAAATGGCAACATAAAACAAAATTTAGGACTACATACAGAGCAAAAGTTACACAGGTTAGATACAGTCAACAAAATCTCTCTCTCTCTCTCTCTCTCTCTCTCACTGCCATAACAGAAGTCAATAAAGACAAGTGTGGAAAAAAAAGTTAGCGGCCGAATAATCAAAAGTGACAATCACGTAGATTTAGTCAGAAGTGCCATGAAGATAAGTGTGCAATGAAGACAACAGGAGTCAGTCAAGGCTGTTAGGTGGTGCCGCCGCTCTGAGCTCAGATACCAGATCATGCATTTACATCCTGAGTCAGTCCCTGTACAATGCATGCCTGGTACCGACCTCAGAGAGCATATTACCCAGGAGTGCAGACACAGAGCTCATCACGCAGGAGTGTTGTATATCAGCCACACAGGAAGGGAGACAACAAAGTGTCGAACAACGCCGATGTAGAGACGACAGCCACGCAAAGAACGACTGCAGGAGTTAATCACAAAGGGGTGAAGAAAACACCAATCGAGAGACCATCACACAAGAGTGTGCAGCCAACTATCGTAAAAAAATCTTCTCGATGCTTCAGCTCTATAATGAACGATGTCAGATACAAAAAAAAAAAAAAAGCCTAAAGTTTTCGTGGATTTTCTTTTTCTTTTTCGTTAAAAAAAAGTCTTTCGGACAACTGTTTGCAAAAAACCAACAATGATTCAGTACATGCCTTTAATCATAAGTTGAATTACTGCAATTTAATGCTATATTAAGAAAATAAAGCAGACAATTCTGGTACAAACAGTGAAATAATCTAATCTCACAATCACATGTGTGCCCATATTTTCAGCCAGTTTTATACGCTTAAGACAGAATTCCTTTGGGGAACAATTCTGAATCACACTCACAAAGTTTGTAAACTGTTTCAGGCAGTTTTGTAAGGTCGGCTCAATTAGTTTCAGTCACAGTTTCAGTTTCAGTAGCTCAAGGAGGCGTCACTGCGTTAGGACAAATCCATATACGCTACACCACATCTGCCAAGCAGATGCCTGACCAGCAGCGTAACGCAACGCGCTTAGTCAGGCCTTGAGAAAAAAAAAAGGTGAATAAATAAAGTTTACAAATAATTTCAACTAGTTTTGTACGGTAAATACAGAAAGTTCTCTCGAGCCAGCATTTTTGTTTCTCAATCACAGACTTTACAAGTACTTTCAGCCAGTATTGTAGGGCAAATATAGAAATTACTCGACCTAAAAAGTTAACCCAGTGATGCCTGTAACATTCAGTAGCAGCAGAGTCTTAAAAGAAAAACCCTGAAGGTTGAAATTATGAGACTTTAAATTTCTGAACGAGACACGTGTTAACAAAGCAAGTAGGCTGAGAGAGGAGAGTGAATGATGGGTGTTATAACAGATTAACACACTGTGAAATGGACAGTGGTCAGTCATACAGCAAAGGCAGATCGAAGAGTTAAAAAGGGGGGGAACTGTTGATCAGTTTGATACCGACCATTCTGCTCAGCATTAATTTTACACAGAGAATTCTGATGGTAAATATTAATGGTGAATAGAAAAAAAAGAAGAAAAAAAAAAGAAAGGGTTATATTTCAACTGTTAATTTCAGTGAGTAGTGTCAGTAAAACACAAGTAAGAAGGAAACTATTCATTCAATCATTTATTTACTTATCTATATATATACATTTCACATCATAATTCATTTGTTATTTGTTGGACTGTGCTGATGGTACTGGTGATATGATTCCGATGGCTACACTATCCCACTGACATTGATAAAACGGACATTTCCTTATCTAATTACGACTTATTTCGACAGATGCCATGTTGCCATGCACAAAAGGTAAAAAAAAAAAAAAAAAGAAAAAAAAAAGAAAAAAAAAAGAGAGAGAGATGTGGCGAGAGAGAGAGAGACAGACAGATAGAGAGAGAGAGTGAGAGAGAGACAGACAGAGACAGAGAGAGAGAGAGAGAGAGAGAGAGAGAGACATAGAATGAGAAAGAGTGAGAGAAAGGTAAAAAAGAATGACAGACATAGATACAAGGGCAAAGAAACAGAGAAAGAGAAATAGGGGTTGAGAGAAACAGAGACAGACAGACAGAGATCTGACAATGGGAACTCACTGAACCGGCACGGCATCCATGCTCACCCCCACCTCCCTCCTCCACACCACCACCACCACCTCCTCCACCACCACCCGTCCTCAGCTCCCAGGGGGGTCACCTGAAACACAGACACAACCAATGCCACATTAACAGAGGTTTTCTTTTTTTTCTTCTATTATTATCATTAGTAAAAACCAAACTTACAAAGTAGAAAAACAGAAGCCGGCGTGGCGAAGTGGTCAGCGTCACGGATCGACGGCTGTAGAGGACGCGGGTTCGAATCCCCATCAGAGGTGCGGGATTTTCGGACCCTCCGTGGCCGGCTCCTGTCCAAGAGCTGACCACACTTCAGGTGTCTGTATCTCTCAGGCCTGGTTGACGCCGGGATGTGTCATGAGAGTATACATCCTTGTCTTTATGCTTTATTGCGGTTTTATCTTTTGTCCAACATTAGTCATGCTGTGATGTGTTGGACTTGGCTGTTGGCTGAGATATTGTGAAGGGTGAGTGACGAGCCTGTAGATGCACAATTTAATTTCCAAATGGATGAATAAAGATGTATTGTATTGTATTGTATTGTATTGTACTGTACTGTATTGTATTGTATTGTATTGTATTGTACTGTCAGGTGGTCCCTGACCTGAATGTGCCCCCATAGCGGCCAGCATCTTCGTCAGCCCAAAGCGCTAACAGGCTGCTGTCTTAAGCAACAACAACAACAACAACAAAGCAACAAAAAAAGCTCTGTATATGTATCCAAAAGGAGAAAATTCGGAAAAAATCTAAACAAACAAATAGCAAATAGCATCACGTAACATCAAACGAGAAAGGAAGAAAAAAAATTATCAAAGCATCACATCCATTACAAATCACGGAAAAGACTGCATGGAAATTGTACACATAAACGCTAACACACCCTTTAGAATAACATATATGCGCGTAGAAAATGTAGAGAAAATGAAGACAGACAGACAGACAGACATACGGACAAGCAGAGAGAGAGAGAGAGAGAGAGAGAGAGAGAGAGAGAGAGAGAGAGAGAGAGAGAACGAGAGAGAGAATTACTACAGCGCAATATTCAATATAACCATCCTATTGTCTGTCTTATTCTCCACCTCTCACCACTCCCCCCCTCTTCCTGTGAGCCCACCTCCACCCTCCTGCCCCCCTCACCCACCTACCCCCACCCCTCCCCCACCAGCGGCCGTGGATGACGATGTGGAAGAGGATGTGCTGAAGTCATTGCTGACTCCGTGTGTGTGTGTGTGTGTGTGTGTGTGTGTGTGTGGATGACGACGACAAAGAGGATGTGATAAAGTCACGCCTGACTAATGACTTTGACACGAGCATCCTTTCCACCGAGTCATTTTCTGACAATCTGTGTGTGTGTGTGTGTGTGTGTGTGTGTGTATGTGTGTTTGTGTGTGCGCGCACGCGCGCGTGCGTGTTGTGAGCGTGAATGCATGCTCGCGCGCGTGCGTTCGTTCATGTATGTGTCTTTATATAGGGGACACGGGGGAGGGGGGGGGGGGGGGCACAGACCAACACACAGCTGAGTGAAGTGAAGCTCTGTCACCTTGCAGTTTCTCTGTGCTCTGCTTTCTGCTTTGAAAACCGACCATTCTCCAATGAGAATTGTAAGTAACTTTCAGACACCCCCCCCTCTCTCTCTCTCTCTGTATGTATGTATGCACGCATGTACGTACATACATACATACATCGACTTCCAACTCGGTATTGTCTGCGTTAATCACTAATTCATGTCACAGCTGATTTCAGCCATCCATGCGAATTGACTACTGCGCAAAGAGAGGTAAATTCATCTTTATAATAATAATAATAATAACGGTATTTATATAGCGCTGAATCTTGTGCATAAACAAATCAAAGCGCTTTCGCACCAGTCATTCACACGCACGCATAACTCTAAAACTGGAGAAACTGAAAACAAGGAAGAGGCAGGGAAGGGAGGCTATTTTGGGAAGAGGTGGGTTTTAAGGCCAGACTTGGAAAGAGCTGAGTGTGGAGACTTGACGAAGCGAAAGAGGAAGTTCATTCCAATTTATACCAAAAGACCAATAGCATCTCGGGTTTATTATCATTTTTTTTTATTTTTTCCAGTCATTGGGTCTATTTTTGGTTTTGATTTCACCTTGTCTCTGTTAGCGCCTATTACACGTACAGGCCGACCGGACAGGTTTCTGGGCCGTAGGCAAACCTAAGGCCGATCGTAACGTGTAATTAAGAAAACCGTAGGAAAACGTCCGGCGAACATCCGATCCGCCTCTCGTCCAAACTCACAGGCGCTGCCTGTAAATTGGACATCCGGCCATCCGGTTTCTTTTGTTGTATGCCGAGGCAGGACAACAGAACTAATTTCAAAATTATAGAAAATCACATCGTAGGTAAAAAATAATGCCAGATTTGGAATCAGCGCGTCAAAATTAGGCAAATGACTCACGTGGGACTCGTTTTGTTTTGTATTTTAAAAGTTACCCTTTTTTCTTTTCTTTTCATTTCCTGTCTCTTTTTTGACATGCATTTCATCATTGACGATTCTGTCTGTACCCTACTGTCGTTGACCCACACACACTGTGTAGTTCATGAATGCAAGCAGTGCATTTTTCTTGTGTGATTGAGTCTATCGAAAATTATGGCGTCGTGGACCAAGGACTGCATTCTGCGTTTCATCGGCATGTATCGTTCTTTGGAGTGTCTGTGGAAAATTAAGTCCAAAGAATACAGCAACAAACAATTAAAGGAAAAGGCTTACGAAAAACTTGTGCAATTTTGTCACGAATTTGATCCAAATGCAAACAAGGACACTGTGACAAAGAAAATAAACAATCTCAGGAGTTCGTTCAGGAATGAATTGAAAAAGGAAGAGCAGTGATATTTGTCTGGAGCAGGAACAGATGATGCACACACATGTACTGTGAGGTTTCACCCAGAGTGTGTTGATTGAGAGGTACAGCCGCCTTCAGGCCGATCGTTGCGTGTAATAATACATCGGGTTTCCTCGGCCTTGGGTTTGCGCCTACGGCCCAGAAACCTGTCCGGTCGCCCTGTACGTGTAATAGGCGCTTTAGGGTCAAGTTAAACATAAACACAGTTCCTTGGAAACCGAAACTAAAAATGGCAAATCAACCTTCAACGGAGAACTGAATAAACCAGCCGACAAAATGCTGAACTAAAGTGACACTCGTTCAATCTCGAACCAAGATGATTACTTCCGAAAACATTTAAAATAACGCACCGGATAACAAAATACATCTCGCAAAGGGTTTTTATTTTGCTTTTTCCCGTGCTCAGCACATTATACTGTTTGTTGGTTGTTTTTTTCAGACAAAAATTTGAGACACAGAGACTGAGACAGAGACAGATTACTGTCTTCAAACCTTGTTGAAACGTAACATAAAGTTGACAAGAGTTTTATTTGAACGAGGAAACTGACGAGGGTTGTCACCTGTCTGTCTCTGTGCCGGCAGGCGTGACTCGCTTCACGTGAGAGTTGACACGCCCTTGTCAATTACAGCTGTCTTTCAACTCCGACCAAACTCGCCAAGTGTAAAACTGTCGAAAACCTTTCCCAGAAACTCTCTCACTCCAGATTTCTGTTTCTGTTTCTGTTCTAGTCAGCCCTTCTTGATCAAACATCAACTTGACATATGCAAAATGAAAATCCAAATTTATCAACAAAACTCACAATGTAAGGTACACCACCCAAACAACCCGTAAGAACCCGATCTTTAACAAAGTTAAATGTATATACATTCCGGATTCTCGCCATGCGGAAAAGCACGTCAACATTCAAACCTTTCGACCTTGTGTTTTTTAAAGGTTAAAGGCCCCGTGGAATTTTCCGACCATCGGGGAACTGAATTCAGCTCCACTGTGTCGAGTGCTCGGGACAACAAGGCGGGGCCCAGTCCTCTCCTTCCGCCGTTCAAACCTTCCCCAACCGAAGTCAGGTTCCCATTCACACCTGGGTGGGGTGAGGTAAACCGGAGTAAAGTCCCTTTCCCAAGGGACACAACACCATGCCAAAACGGGGCCTCGAACCCTGATCACTGGTGAACACTGGATCACAGGACCAACGCCTTACCGATTCTGCCTCAACCAGTCTTGATCAAACATCAACTTCATGTATGCTACAGAAATAAACATAAAAAAAACCACGAACAAACTCACAACAGACGACACATTACCCAGACTACACTCTAGAACCCGATCATTCTGAACCTCCGACATACAAACAACCCGGATTATAGCAGTAGGGAAACAGCACTTCGACATTTTAAAACAAACGTTGAAATCAGGACGTTGGACTCTGTGTACTGAGCAGTGTTGAATCACAGAACAATGGAAGGAGAACCAAGGACCTGAAGCACGGCTGGGCCACCGTTCAGAGACTGGCCCACAACAAAGACTGGCAGCTCTTCGTTACTGCCCTACATGCCAGAGGACATCATGGCAAGTAAGTAAGTATGTACTCACCATGTACAAAAAATGTCGCTGCTATAACTCACCATGGAAAAAAGATCGCTGCTATAACTCACCATGGACCAAAAATGTCGCTGCTATAACTCACCATGGACCAAAAATGTCGCTGCTATAACTCACCATGGAAAAAAAAGATCGCCGGTAAAATTCACTATAGAAAAAAATCGCTGCGAAAACTCACCACTGAAAAAAGAAGAAGAAAAGATCGCTGCTAAAACTCACCAAAGACATAAACATCGCTGCTAAAACTCACCATGGAAAAAAGCTCGCTGCTAAAACTCACCATGAAAAAAAGATCGCTGCTAAAACTCACTATAGAAAAAACATTGCTGCTAAAACTCACCATGGAAAAACAGCGCTGCTAAAACTCACTAGGCTAAAACTCACCATGGACATAAACATCGCTGCTAAAACTCACCATGGACATAAACATCGCTGCTAAAACACACTAGGGTAAAACTCACCATGAACATTAACATCGCTGCTAAAACACACTAGGCTAAAACTCACCATGAACATAAACATCGCTGCTAAAACACACTAGGGTAAAACTCACCATGAACATAAACATCGCTGCTAAAACACACTAGGGTAAAACTCACCATGAACATAAACATCGCTGCTAAAACACACTAGGCTAAAACTCACCATGGACATAAACATCGCTGCTAAAACTCACCATGGACATAAACATCGCTGCTAAAACTCACCATTCACATAAACATCGCTGCTAAAACTCACCATGGACATAAACATCGCTGCTAAAACTCACCATGGAAAAAAAAAAAAAAAAAAGAAAGAGAAAAGGTCGCTGCTTAAACTCACCTTGGAATAAAAAAAAAATCGCTGTTAAAAATCACCAGAGACAAAAAACAAAAAAACAAAACAATAGATGGCTGCTAAAACTCACAACGGACTAAAACGATCGTTGCTAAAACTCACAACGGACTAAAACGATCGTTGCTAAAACTCACAACGGACTAAAAAGATCGTTGCTAAAACTCACCAGGGACATAAAAAATGGCTGCTAAAAAAATGAAACAACAACCACTTCACTCCAATTCAGAGAGAGTTCTTGCTTCCTCAGTGTGTCTACCAGGCCAGCTGTGTCAAGACACTGAAATATACAAACAGTGGTGAGGTGACAGCCCTGTGCTTTCAAAGCACACTTCAGCCAGCTCGTGACTCGCTGCCGTCCACTCCCACACCAAGTGACCACTAAAGGCACAAACCCACAGTCCGTCAAGAACTGACGAGGTCTCTCGCGTTGCCAACCACAAGGAACACCTGGTAGGACGTCACGTGACCGGGCCCTACATCGTCTGCTCACGCCTAGAGGTCAGAGGGGATTAACAGGGTCAGAGGGGGATTAATCGGCAGGACGTTACACCACAGTGTTCAATCAGCCGTGATCTCTCGACAGTAAGGTGCAACGGGCGGACAGACAGACAAAGAGACAGACAGACAGACAGACGTGTGAATGTGTCTTTTGCTGTGTCAGGACTTCTAGAAGTGACTGCTGAGAAAATCTGTGTAGTTAGTGGTGGGTGATATGGATCGGTAGGGACACACACACACACACACACACACACACACACACACACACACTGGCATGAATACACACACATACATACACACGCACCCACCTACACACACGCATACAAACACAGACGCGCGTGCACGCATACGTACACTCACGCACAAACGCATACGTAGATAGGTTTGACATGTGTCATATAGTTGACACTGCTGTTGAGCATACGTTCCTAAGCGTTTTTTGTTTGTTTGTTTCGGCTAACACACACGCGCGCGCACACACGCACACACACACACACACACACACACACACTGCAGTGGCATGCCCTCTATTCAAGTCCCTGTGTCTTCCAGCACTGGACAACCTTTAAGGTAAAGATCTCACAACAATCGTAACAGTCACACACAGACCGCCCACACGCGCACGCGCGCGCGCGCTCACACACACACACACACACATGTACGTGCGCACTTGCGCACACAAGATACATACAAATATATAAATACGCACCCACATACACAGGTACGCAAGTGTGCAAAACGGACACACACATCCACACACAAGCAAACACCCCCCCACCCCCCACACACACATCTCTTCATCCCTAACGACACAACACCTGAACCACCCCCCTCTTCTTACCCCCACCCCCACCGCCTCAGGTGCACGCCCCACCCGCCGCACCACACACCGACCCACGACAGAGATTCAAACCCCAAACCCCTCTAATCCCGGCCCTCGGGCCCAGTGCTGAGACAGCAACAATCCACCCTTCTCGTCGCTACGTCCCCAGGCAAGGGATTAAACCCCGCGTGGATTATCGGTTAATCCAGGCACCCTTGATTAGCTTGAGACGGGGCGAGGAGGATCAGTCTTAATCGTTTTCACGCTTTGATGTTTGAGGCGGTCACACCACGGTGTGCTGGACACGGTGTGAGGGGGTGCTCTGGTGTGGGTCTTCTATTGTTTACAGACCTGTATGATCTTGTAAACTTTACAAACCTCTATGATCTTCTAAACTTTCCATACCTCTATCATCTTCTAAACAGAACATACTGTTATGATCTAAACTTTCCAAATCTCTATGATCTTCCAAACAGAACACACTGTTATGATCTTCTAAACTTTCCAAACCTCTATCATCTTCTAAACAGAACACACTGTTATGATCTTCTAAACTTTCCAAACTTCTATGATCTTCTAAACAGAACACACTGTTATGATCTTCTAAACTTTACAGACCTCTATGATCTTCTAAACAGAACACACTGTTATGATCTTCTAAACTTTCCAAACTTCTATGATCTTCTAAACAGAACATACTGTTATGATCTTCTAAACTTTCCAAACTTCTATGATCTACAGAACATACTGTTTGTTATGATCTTCTAAACTTTCCAAACCTCTATGATCTTCTAAACAGAACACACTGTTATGATCTTCTAAACTTTACATACCTCTATGGTCTGGTCTTCTAAAGTTAAAAGACCTGTATGATCTTCTAAACTTAACAGACCTGTATGATTTTATAAAAGGACAGCCCTTTGTGATATAAATTTTACTGACCTCTACGATCTTGTAAACTCTACAGACCTGTATGATCTTGTAAACTCTACAGACCTCTATGATCTTGTGAACTCTACAGACCTACAGACCTCTACGATCTTGTTAACTCTACAGACCTACAGACCTCTACGATCTTGTGAACTCTACAGACCTCTATGATCTTGTAAACTCTATAGACCTTTATGATCTTGTAAACTCTACAGACCTCCATGATCTTGTGATCAGGGCAGAGGTCAAACTGGGGTCTGCGAACTCGTAGTTCTCAACAGTGATGTTTTGACACTGTATGGGAAACCAGGTAAAGACTTCAAGTACTTTGAGTACTTCAAACTCTAAATTTCTTCAGAAATCAAACGGAAACGAAACAAGCCTATGCCACTGAGAAAGCGTGTGTCAATGTGTTAGTAATCAAATCCAGCTTTTATTTTCTTCTTTTTCCCTTTTTAAAAATTTATTTTATTTTATATAATATCACTTGGTGAATGAATTGTTTTGTAGCAAAGGACGAGGAAGAATTTCACATGACTGAAAGACTCAATTATTTCTTTATTTATTGACGCATTTTTTCGCAGCAGTTGATGAAATAATAAAACAATAACAAATCTAAAGTAGTTCTATCTCTCCCCCCCACCCCACTCCCTCTCTCGTAACAACAAGCAAACAAAACAAGAACTTAAACTAAAAACAACTGCAAACACAAAATCCCGAAACGAAACACAACACCCAAATACCAGGAATGGCAGCATTCCAACCACGGAAGAAAAGGGACATTCTCAGACTTATTTCTGACAACTGATTCAATTATGAAATCGAAAGTAGCGACCCAACAGAGACATGGACAGTGTTCACAGAAACACCAGGTTTTCCTTTCCTGTTTTCACTAAATGAGAGTTACCTCCCGTCTCTCTCAAAGCCTCGGTATGTTTGACGTGCAACTCGGGAGTTAGGCAACTTACCAATGAGACACGAACATCATTTTGAAAAGTGAAAAACGTTTCAATGCTTATGACACACTGTTTAACATCTATTCACACTTTTTTTTTCTTTCTTTTTTTTTTATATATTAAACTGGGAAATATAGACGACTGGGAAAGAACCGATAAATGATATATATATGATAGTCAGTCGTGTCCGACTATGACCATCAGAACAGCAGAGGAGGCAACTGCTGTTCTGACATTTGGGCTAGAATTTGATTATAGTGGAGAGTGTCTTGCCCAAGTACATCCCCACTCTCTCGGCCAAGAGGGTTTTAGGACAGTCGGCGTTGGGATGGTTCCCAAAGGCCAACTAGCCCACAAGGCTGCAGCACTAAGAGCCAGTGCAATTTTGCCTCCTAGTTTGAGAGTCATAGTCCTTCACAAAAGAGTAAGCTGTAAATGGTGTCCCACGGACTGGAGAAAGCATTGATAATACAGCTCTCACTTTGCTGTTGGCCCAAATGTAAACTTATGTCAATCTGTGATATAAGCCGAGTGTTGGCGATAAATGAACGACTGACAAAAATAAGGGAGCTGGGTGTGAAATGTGTGTATCTGATATCATGCCTCAGTTTCTGTTTCACTTTCTTAGTGAGGCGTCACTTCGTTCAGACGAACAAGTCGACTTTCGCTTTACCGCATCTGCTAGGCAGATGCCTGACAGCGGCATAGCCCAACACCCTGTCATGCAGATCCCAGCGATCTGGGATCGCTAACCCTAACCCTAACCCTGACAGCGGCATAGCCCAACACCCTGTCATGCAGATCCCAGCGGTCAGTCAGCAGATGTTGGATACAGAGACTGATTGCTGGTGGTTGTTGTGATATGACACATTCTTTTTCTCCTGAACTTTTGATACACTAAAGCTGCTTGCTAACGGTTGTTATATAAAACACAATCTTTTCTCTTGACCCTTTTATACAGAGATACTGCCTGCTAGTGGTTATTATATAAGATACATTATTTTCTTTTGAACGTTTGATACAGACAGGCTGGTTGCTAGCAGTTATTACACAAGACCTGGTAGTGGTAATATAAAACATTCTTTTCTTTTAACAGGTAATCAAGCTTCATAGTGTCAGCCGTGCAACTGACAGCGTTGATGTTGGTTTTCCTTAATTACAAGTGAAACGCGAAAGACCCACAGCCTTAACGGACGTCAGGGCGGTGAATCCTCATCTTAGGTTTGGCATGGGAAGGCGGGCTCCGATCCTTTCTCTGCGCTGTTTCAACCTTCCCTACCTGAAGCCAGGTTCCCATTCACACCTGGGTGTTGGCTTACAACGCTGGAGCCTTTCAAAGGAGACAGCAGCATGCCGAAACGTGGCATGGGACCCTGGTCACTGCTGAACACTGGATCACAAGTCCCACACCTTACTCAATCTGCCACGGAACCTTTAACTTAAAAAAAAATGGGGGAAAAAAAAGACCCAAGGTGTGTGCCTTACCTGTTTCGTTGAGCCGTGGAGTTTTATTCACCAGCGCTTTGCCAGCTCGGCTTTTATACATCTCCTGCATGTGGCCGGTGCTACACTTTGGCATCACGCCACCCACCCCCCATTCAGATTTACACCCGGACCGAATTTCATTCGGCCAAAGAGAAATGCAGGTGTGTGGGGGGGGAGTGAGGGGCGCGGGTGTGTGTGTGTGTGTGTGTGTGTGTGTGTGTGTGTGTGTGTGTGTGTGTCCATTTCGACATGTATATATTCCCCACAACACCACACAATGCCAAATATACCTATACACGTCTACCCAAAAGAGGAAAACGCATAAGAATACAATCATTAGGAAGACAGGTCACTTCAGTTTTAATCCGCTTAACTGTATTAAGACAAGTGGCCCTTGAAGGCAAAGCCGCCAACTTCATACAGAACATTACCACAACCCTGAGTGTTGTACGTGTAGCAGTATTTTCCCCCATCGTATTTTAGACGTTTACTCCATGGGGACAAAATCATGGAGAGGCGAGTTGTTCTTGCACGTTCACCGGCTACCCGTTTCATCATTGTTAACTGTATCCACCTACCATCTTATCTACCCTACCTACCCAGACAAGGTGTCTGTGCAACACCCCTCCTCCCCCTCCCCCGACACACACACACACACACACGAATTTTCCAGAGCAGGCTAAAGAGTAGAGGTGGACAGTTGGACACCGAACCTGTCATTGTCTCAATGAAGCCATCCAATCATACCACCCCTTCATTATCATTTCCTTACCGCTGTTCGGGGAAAAAGGTGTGTGTGTGTGTGTGTGTGTGTGTGTGTGTGTGTGTGGGGTGGGGTGGGGTGTGTGTGTGTGTGTGGGTGTGTGGGTGGGGTGGGGTGTGTGTGTGTGGTGCGTGTGTGGTGTGTGTGTGTGTGTGTGTGTGTGTGTGTGTGTGTGTGCGTGTGTGTGTGTGGGGGGGGGGGGGGTGGAGAAAGAGGAGGGAAGACGTAGGGGCGTGGGGGAGGAGGGAGAGAGGGTTTAGGGGGGTGGGGGGATACAACGTGACGTAACATTAACGCACCAAACAGTGGAAAATTTATATTGATGAATAAAGCACACACACACACACACACACACACACACACACACACACCACACACACACACACACACACAAGAAAAAAACAAAAACAGAAAACAACTAAACAAAACAAAACGTGTCACTTCAAAAACAACAGACAATCTTAACATACCATACAGTGAAACATTCACGTTTACAAAAGAATGCACAAGGTGTCATCTTAACAACATGTACGATACAAACACACCAAACGCTGAAACATCCACATTAACAAAAACATACACCGTCATGTTAACAACACAGACAACGTCAACACACTGAATCTTGAAACATCCACATTAACAAAAACATACACCGTCATGTTAACAACACAGACAACGTCAACACACTGAATCTTGAAACATCCACATTAACAAAAACATACATCGTCATGTTAACAACACAGGCAACGTCAACACACCGAGTCTTGAAACATCCACATTAACAAAAACATACATCGTCATGTTAACAACACAGACAACGTCAACACACTGAATCTTGAAACATCCACATTAACAAAAACATACACCTTCATGTTAACAACACAGACAACGTCAACACACCGAATCTTGAAACATCCACATCAACAAAAACATACATCGTCATGTTAACAACACAGACAACGTCAACACACCGAATCTTGAAACATCCACATCAACAAAAACATACATCGTCATGTTAACAACACAGGCAACGTCAACACACCGAGTCTTGAAACATCCACATTAACAAAAACATACACCTTCATGTTAACAACACAGGCAACGTCAACACACTGAATCTTGAAAAACAACCACCATCTACAGTGTCAAATTTAACAAGAGAGGCAAGGCCTTCAAGACTCACTTGTGATACACTTGAAAAAAAAATCTAATCGTTAAAATGTGTTCTGTATTTGTTATTATAAAGCTTCGCGATAAAAAAAAAAAGTCCTAATCAGATTTGAATTAAGTCCCCTAGCATTAATTACAGAGTAATTTCCCTTTTTTACTATCTGCACCAAAACGTTTGCAAAAATAAAAAAAACTTCCATGCTTAGCAAAAAAAAAAAAAAAAAAGGAACAAAAAGAAGAAGACAATAATGACTGCTCTTGCTGTTGGGTCGAATATCAGATCAAAGCGCCAAGTTTAGAGAATACAAAAAATATAAATATAACAGTAAATGCAGTTTGCATATAATTAGGCTTCACTTTTTTCTTTTTTTTGTGCCCATCCCAGAGGTGCAATATTGTTGTAAATAAGATGACTGGAAAGAACTGAATTTTTCCTATTTTTATGCCTAATTTGGTGTCAACTGACAAAGTATTTGCAGAGAAAATGTCAATGTTAAAGTTTACCACGGACACACACACACACAGACAACCGAACACCTGGTTAAAACATAGACTCACTTTGTTTTACACAAGTGAGTCAAAAAGGAGGCAAGACCAACACATCCAACTGTGGGCTGATAGATAGTGTGGTGTGAGTGACGAGCTTTTACAAACACAGTTCATTTCCAATGACATTAGTCTTCCGTGTGAGACGATAAACCGAGGTCCCGTGAGCAGCATGCACATGGCGTATGTAACAAGGAACCCACGGCAACAAAAGGGTTGTCCCTGGCAACATTATGTAGAAAAATCCGCTTAGATAGTAAAATGAATACACTCGCAGACCAAAAAAGAAGAAGAAAAAAAATATATGTGGGTGGCGCTGTACAGGAATAGCTTGAAGTTCACACACAGAAACCTGCCGTGAATAAGAAGAAAAAAAGAAATAAAATAATACAACAATGTGTTTACCTATGCCTGTATATCTGATGTGTCATTATGATATCATTTCATTGTGAATAAAAAACAGTACAATATTACAACACTGTGTTTACCAACACATGTATCTATATCCGAGGTGTCATTATAATATCATGTCATTGTGGAAAAAAAAGTGATACAATAATACAACACTGTGTTTACCTACACCTTTATATCCTGAGGTGTCATTATGATATCATGTCATTGTACAATAATACAACACTGTGTTTACCTACACCTTTATATCCTGAGGTGTCATTATG
>NC_134892.1:24472526-24505026 GCF_041734735.1 Babylonia areolata
CGTTCATTTATTTAGTCTTTCACATATTCATTCAACCAATCACTCGATTATTCATCTATTCAGTTAAACGATGAGTTCTCCGCTCATATATTCCGTTATTCATTTATCAATTCGTTCACTTATTAACCCATTCGCTGGCAGTGATTTGTTCAGGTTAAAAAAAAAATCATTCAGTGTTTCGTTTTATTCATTCAGTTATTCGTTCAATCATTCATTCATTCAGCTATTCGTATCGTTATCTATTCAGTCATTCGTTTGCTCAATTCGTTCCGCTATTCATTCATTCATTCATTCGTTCAATCGTTCAGTTGTTCACTCAATCATTCTTTCAGTTATTCATTCATTCATAAAATCACTCATTCATCACATTCATTCATCCATCCATTCATAGCCGTAAGTTCGTTCCTTTATTTATTTATAGTCTGTTCATCTAAGATGATGATATTAGACTGAAAATAAATGATATTATTATTATTTGGATTATTATCATTTCTATCATAATGATGATTGTTATTATTAATTAGAAATCGACATTTCTGTATATTCGAATGAAAAGGGGGGCGGTTGAGGTGGAGGGGAGGGGGGGGGGGGCAAGGGGGAGGGGACTAAGGAAGAGAGAGAGAGAGAGACAGAGAGAGAGAGACAGACAGACACAGAGAGAGAAGAGAGAGTGAGAACAGAATGTGGAAAAGATAGAGTACAAAATCTAAAATGGAGAGGGTGAGTGTCAGTGATTGGAGAAAGAAAAAACATAATACTGGAAGGGTGTGTGTGAGAGGCGGGACGGGGGAAGCGGGATTAGGACAAAAAAATAATCAATAATCAAATATTGTATGTACTACTTCTGTAAATTATTATTTGAAAAGAGGTTCAGGTGGGGACCTACAATAAACAACCAACTGGGCAATTTAGACCAACTGGACTATTTAGCACATAACTAGCTAACTTTAATAAAGAACAGTTTGAAATATATAACTTTTTCCAAAAAATGTTAACATTTGAAACTGGTAACACGTGTTCCGTAATTTCTGGAGGCAAAAAAGGTTTCATTACTAAACAGCGGGTTAAAACGTGCTCTACCGTTAAACGTCCCTTGCAAATGCATTCAATATTTTCACAATATTCTGTCACTGTAACTATTTATTTCGGTATTACCATATTATCTTCATAGCCTTAAATTATCTTCAAAATACTTTCTTTTTAAACTGCTTTCACATGGTGGAAAGTAGCCAAGTAAGAACACCCAAAATAGCAGCTGACGAAATGATTGACACTTAAGTGGTAAAAACACGGAACCTTGCTGTCGGTATGAGAGAGGTTGCTGACAGTCAGCTTTTTTTTTTTCTTACGTCGAGTGGTGCATAGTGATTATTGTCCTCATGAAATGAGTGGATAGATAGATAGATTCTGTTCTTCAATGACTGGTGTGTGTGGCTGAAGTTGACATTATGATTGGGTTAGAGGGGTGTAGAGGGGTGTGTGTGTGTGTGTGTGTGTGTGTGTGTGTGTGTGTGTGTGTTACAGAAAGAGTGATGGAGAGAGAGAGAGAGAGAGGGAGAGAGAGAGAGAGAGAGAGAGAGAGAGAGAGAGAGAGAGAGAGAGAGAGACTTGAAACTTGAAATGTTTTATTGTCATTGCCTGCAAAGGTCTTTTGACAGTGAGGAAACTTTTTCACGTCAACAGATTACAATAATCTCTGTGATGTAAGTTACACACATTGCAGCTAAACAATTGCAGTTAACAATGTCACCATAATTACATAGGTACATTGTATCACTTCATCACTTCAAAGAAAATAATCATCAGAAGAAAATTGGCCCATCCTCTCACATGCATAGCTTCATGCACTCCCTGCTTTCATTCCAGAACATATCAGCATTCAGTCAACTGTAGTTAACTGTCTTCTGATACATTGTTTTGTCCGTGGATAACAAAGTCCTGTTGAGAGAGAGAGAGAGAGAGAGAGAGAGAGAGAGAGGGAGGGAGGGAGGGAGAAAGAGAGAGAGATTGTGTGGTGGGAGGTGTCTGTGAGACAGAGAGATACGCAAAGAGAGAGAGAGTGTGTGTGTGTATGTGTGTGTGTGTGTGTGTGTGTGTGTGTGTGTGTGTGTGTGTAGGTAGATGTGTGTGTGTGTGTGTGTGTAGATGTGTGTGTGTGTGTGTGTATGTGTAGATGTGTGTGTGTGTGTGTGTGTGAAGTACGCAGAAGAGACAGACGAAGAAACAGAGGGAAAGACAGTGACAACCACAGAGCGACTTTCACCCAAGAAAAAGAAAACAACAACAGCAAACAAAAACAACACAAATCATAAAACATCCCTACCCCCCTCCCCACACCCCCCTAAATCCCTCTGGCAAACCTACCAGATTGTCGCACCCCCTATCAAAAAGAAAGAAAAAAAAACACTTCAGGGCAAAGAAAAGAACAGAAAAAAAAGAAGATTACACACCCACCTCCATTCGATGAGGCTAACAACACGGCGATATTACCTGCACCAAGTTCTTGTCAATGGGCCAAAATGTGGCCATGGCCTGGCCAACACACACACACACACACACACACACACACACACACACACACACACACACGCCCTACCCTGCGTCACACTGCGACACACACCCTGTCTCTAGTCTCCTCCAGAGTTCGTTCCCACACATGGCTCACAAAACATGCCATGACTCGTCACAGTCAACTCCCACCAAAACCCCTCCACCAGTTTCGGTTTTACGATAACACCACCCATCACCACCGCCGACCCGCCGACCGTCTACATCTATGATTACGCCCCCTTTGGACAAGGAACCACAACTCGAAGCGCACTTCTCACGTTGATTGAATGTCGAGCTGTCCAGATGATGATCACCTTGTGATGGATCGTTTCCAGCACAGACACACGGGTTTAATTCTCAAGGCAGAGATAAATAAACACAGGTTTGCGCATTGAGAGAAAAACACACCCAGGTACGAGTTAAAGTGAACACGGATGGTGTGTGTGTGTGTGTGTGGGTGTGTGGGTGGGTGGTGTCGCTGGCTGACGTCATGTCTAAGTTTAGCCCGGTCACAAGACCATGACAGAGTTGACTGGGTCCCAAGCTGAACACGTCTTCACACACAGGTCACTGCGTATCCCGCGAAAGTGGACAAGGGAGAGAAGCGCTGTAGGAAGAAAGTTGAGGATGGGACAGCAGTTTTTGTTTCCCTTTGATAGTCTGTGCAACAAAGTGCAGATATTTATTCCTCTCTCTCTCTCTCTCTCTCTCTCTCATGATTCGTCTTGAAAAATCTTTTTGTGGGGGCAGGGTGAAAACAAATCCGATAACAATAACAATAATAATAACAATAACGAGATGATGATAACAACAACAATAATAATAATAATAATAACGTACATTTGTATTGCGTCCTTTCTCTCAAAGGCGGCGCTTTACACGAAAGAAAAAGTTACAAGTTACATGAACCACTCATCGGACCACTCTTCCCCCCCCCCATTACTCCACTCTCCCTCTCTCCCCCCTCCCCCCCACCATTACTCCACTCTCCCTCTCTCCCCCTCCCCCCATTACTCCACTCTCCCCCCCCCCCCCATTACTCCACTCTCCCTCTCTCTCTCCCCCCCCCCCCATTACTCCACTCTCCATCTCTCCCCCTCCCCCCATTACTCCACTCTCCCTCTATCCCCCTCCCCACATTACTCCACTCTCCCTCTCTCCCCCCCTCCCCCCCATTACTCCACTCTCCCTCTCTCTCTCCCCCTCCCCCCATTACTCCACTCTCCCTCTCTCCCCCCCTCCCCCCCATTACTCCACTCTCCCTCTCTCTCTCCCCCTCCCCACATTACTCCACTCTCCCTCTCTCCCCCCCCCTCCCCCCCATTACTCCACTCTCCCTCTCTCTCCCCCTCCCCCCCACTCTCCCTCTCTCCCCCCCCCTCCCCCCACCATTCCTCCACTCTCCCTCTCCCCCCCCCCACCATTCCTCCACTCTCCCTCTCCCCCCCCCTCCCCCCCATTCCTCCACTCTCCCTCTCTCCCCCACATTCCTCCACTCTCCCTCTCCCCCCCTCCCTCCCATTCCTCCACTCTCCCTCTCTCCCCCCACCATTCCTCCACTCTCCCTCTCCCCCCCCTCCCCCCCATTCCTCCACTCTCCCTCTCTCCCCCCACATTCCTCCACTCTCCCTCTCCCCCCCCCATTCCTCCACTCTCCCTCTCTCCCCCCCCCCATTCCTCCACTCTCCCTCCCCCCCCACATTCCTCCACTCTCCCTCCACCCCCCCATTCCTCCACTCTCCCCCCCATTCCTCCACTCTCCCTCTCCCCCCCCTCCCCCCCATTCCTCCACTCTCCCTCTCTCCCCCCCCATTCCTCCACTCTCCCTCTCTCCCCCCTCCCCCCCATTCATCCACTCTCCCTCTCTCCCCCCCCATTCCTCCACTCTCCCTCTCTCCCCCCTCCCCCCCATTCCTCCACTCTCCCTCTCCCCCCCCCCCCCATTCCTCCACTCTCCCCCCTCACCCCCATTCCTCCACTCTCCCTCTCTCCCCACCCCATTCTTCCACTCTCCCTCTCTCCCCACCACATTCCTCCACTCTCCCCACCCCATTCCTCCACTCTCCCTCTCTCCCCACCCCCATTCCTCCACTCTCCCTCTCTCCCCCCCATTCCTCCACTCTCCCTCCCCCCCCATTCCTCCACTCTCCCTCTCTCCCCCCCATTCCTCCACTCTCCCTCCCCCCCCCATTCCTCCACTCTCCCTCTCTCCCCCCCATTCCTCCACTCTCCCTCCCCCCCCCCATTCCTCCACCCCCCCATCCTCCACTCTCCCTCTCTCCCCCCCATTCCTCCACTCTCCCTCCCCCCCATTCCTCCACTCTCCCTCCCCCCCCCCCATTCCTCCACTCTCCCTCTCTCCCCCCCATTCCTCCACTCTCCCTCCCCCCCATCCTCCACCCCCCCATCCTCCACTCTCCCCCTGTCCCCCCCCATTCCTCTACTCTCCCTCTCTCCCCCCCATTCCTCCACTCTCCCTCTCTCCCCCCCCCTCTCCCCGCATTCCTCCACTCTCCCTCTCTCCCCCCACCCCCCAATTCCTCCACTCTCCCCCCACCCCCCCTATTCCTCCACTCTCCCTCTCTTCCCCCAAGGTTGTGTCACTGAGTTAATGATGATATGATGAGGTTGTGTCACTGAGATAATTATGTTGTGATGATGAGGTTGTGCCACTGAGATAATTATGTTGTGATGATGAGGTTGTGCCACTGAGATAATTACATGATATGATGAGGAAGGCTGTGCCACTGAGATAATGACGATATGATGAGGAAGGTTGTGTCACTGAGATAATCATGATGAGGAAGGTTGTGTCACTGAGATAATTGATATGATGAGGAAGGCTGTGTCAATGAGACAATCATGATGAGGAAGGTTGTGTCACTGAGATAATGATGATATGATGAGGAAGGCTGTGTCACTGAGATAATCATGATGAGGAAGGCTGTGTCACTGAGATAATCATGATGAGGAAGGCTGTGTCACTGAGATAATCATGATGAGGAAGGTTGTGTCACTGAGATAATGATGATATGATGAGGAAGGCTGTGTCACTGAGATAATGATGATATGATGAGGAAGGTTGTGCAACTGAGATAATGATGATATGATGAGGAAGGTTGTGCAACTGAGATAATGATGATATGATGAGGAAGGCTGTGTCACTGAGATAATGATGATGAGGAAGGCTGTGTCACTGACATAATTATGAGGAGCACCAAACTGAAGAGGAAAAAGAACGTTCACCGTAGGTTCTGATATTGACGCAATAATTATGAACTATGTTTTTTCCCTGAATTTAAAAAAAAATCGAAATCGATATTGATCTCTCTCTCTCTCTCTCTCCCAATCTCTGTCACACACACACACACACACACACACACACACACACACACACACACACACACACACACACACACACTGAGCAAGTAGGCAGAGAGAGACACACAGAGAGATAACAGAGGCACAGAGAGAGAGAGAGACAGACAGACAGACAGACAGACAGAGACAGAGAAACAGAGAGAGAGAGACACAGAGAGAGAGAGAGTGAGGGGGACAGAGACAGAGAGAGACAGAGAGAGAGAAAGAGAGAGTGAGAGAGAGAGACAGAGACAGAGACAGAGACACTAACAGAAACAGAGCACGAAACATCAGGAAGCAAGTTTCTCTTCTATTGGTCTGACCCATTTCCCACAGCACATGGGCCCCTCAGTCAGCCAACACTTCAGCCATGTGCACTTTATCCCGTGTCCAGATTATCCCCGCCCTCGCCCTCAGGATCAGGATTTGGGGCGTTGTTTTATACAACTGAGCCATTTTTGGCTTTTTATGCCCCTTCCAATTTACTCCTTTACAGTGTTGGTCACGTCGTTGACTAGCTCAGTCATTTTATCCATCAAAGTCGTATTTCGCTTTTGTCAGTAACTCGTGTTCATCTATGAGGTTCTTCAAAGTATTTACTAGCTGCACGTTTGATATTGTTTGTTAATTTGTTCCAATAATTTGTTACTCTGTTACTAAATGTAAACGTTCTGAGAGTTGTTCGGGAATACTGTTTAAATATTTTGTCTGCACTGTTTCTTGTAGTGTCTACCTTTGGAGTACAAAAAAAGGCATGCTTTGTTTTCATCGTCAAACTCTCCCAGCTTTGACTGGAAAATCACACTCAGTGTCCAGTCCATTCGGATGAGACGAGTACACCGACGTCCCGTGTGCAGCACGCACCTTGCGCACTGAAAAAGAACCCATGGCAACGAGAGTGTTGCCCTCTGGCCAAATTCTGTACAAGAACTCCACTCTGATAGGTACACAAATATAATATATATAAGCATGCACTCAAGGCCTGACAAAGCGCGTTGGGTTACGCTGCTGGTCAGGCATCGGACTAGCAGATGTGGTGTAGCGTATATGGATTTGTCCGAAGGCAGTCACGTCTCCGAAACTCAAACTTCCAAACTATATCGACGGTCATCCCTTTCCATCTCCCCTTCTCCCAATATTCTATGGCACGCCGCGACACTTTCTCCTGCACAGCACACAGCCTCTTCACTTTTGGCTCCGCTGCGCTCGGGCAAACCCATACACGTTACACCACTGACATTTGTTAGGAAGATGCCTGACCAGCAGCATAACCCAACGCGCTTTGTGAAGCCTTGAGTGCATGCGTGCATATTTGTGTGCTTTGTCAGTTGGTGGTGGTGGGTTTTTTTTTTTTTTCCTAAAGAGCTTTGCCATAATCAACTCCCGAGAGATAAGGCGAGAGCGTGCGTGCGTCAGAATGTCACAGTCTGTGTGTGTGTGTGTGTGTGTGTGTGTGTGTGTGTGTGTGTGAGTGTGTGTGTGTGGTGTGTGTGTGTGTGTGTGTGTGTGTGTGTGTGTGTGTGTGTGTGCGCGTGTGCATGTTGTCTGACACAACAGCTGTGTACGACACAAACAGACCATTGAACGACGAAGAAATGATTATCTCCCTTTACCTGTCAACTTGCAACCAGTTATCGGAACGTTTAATGTACAGGTACCCGTATTTACAGTGGGTTGAGAAATGTGTTTCCATTCACCAGTATTTGAATTATGTCAGGTCAGGTCATTAGATTTGCTACTGGTAACCTGTAATCCAGTACAACCTGTTCAGGGTCGGGTTGCCGACGACTAAACCGGCACTCCCACCGCTCCCTTCTGGGACTGGTGAGGCGGGTGGCTAGACACCCTTATGGAGATCCATAAAAGGGCGTCGGCTCAGGAGAGCCACCGACGGCCATCTAGCTCCACTGTGCTGTGTGCATGCCACACGCAGTTGGCCCCCGGGGTGTGTCTACCCATGTATGCGAAGTCTGGATCCGGCAGAATCTGCGGAAGAAACCTATCGGTTCAACGGAGAGGAAGGCGGTTACAGCAACGCACTGTGGAGTGCAGAGAGCAAGATGAGACACCGAAAGGATATCTTGGTCATCCACTGCATCCGTGCTCATCCTCCAGTCGTCTCGACTTAGTCTTGCCACTGGAAATTGGTGGACCCGGACGAGAGAGTGAGGTTGACGTTGCGCAACTCCTCTTCACTTTAAACAAACTCATCGCGCAAGTCATCAGTCATCCAAAATGACCTTTCATCCTTCATCATTTCATCACCCCCAAGTCCTGTGGCGACAGGCGAGCGACGAAACGACAGGTGTGGGTACACTGGCAGTCGCAGCCGCAGACCTGCACGCAGGCGGCTCAGGCCATAGGGTCGTTCTTCGTCGACAGGAGCAGCGATGGAGCTCGGCAGCCGTCTGAGCGTCTGAGCAGCCCTCTTTAGGAATGCACTGCTCACCTCCCTGGCATGAGGAAGGGGCTAGAAAAGGTGCCCTAAAAATTGCCTGCTCCATATCACCCTGGCCAGCATACCGCGGCTGGCGGGGACCCTACATCAGCGGTCGAAACAAAGAGAAAGAAAAGTAAAAAAAAGGATCGTTCCTCTCACCATTGGTGCTTGGAACATAAGGACTCTCCTGGACAGAGATAACGCGGACAGACCCCAAAGGAGAACAGCACTAGTTGCATCCGAACTCGCCAGATACAACATCGACATCGCAGCCTTGAGTGAGACTCGGCTTGCAGGCGAAGGCGAGCTCTGTGAACGGGGATCTGGTTACACCTTCTTCTGGAGTGGACGAGGAAGCGAAGAGCGACGTGAGGCTGGCGTTGGTTTTGCAGTAAAAACAGCACTTGTCAGCAAGCTAGCTGGAATCCCAAAGGGAGTCAACGATAGGCTTATGACCATGAAACTCCCACTGGCATCTGGCCAGAAGCACCTCACCATTGTCAGTGCCTATGCCCCAACCATGACCAACCCGGATGAAGTGAAGGCGAAGTTCTACGAGGACCTTCACTCTGTCATTGCTGCCATCCCTAAAGCAGACAAGCTCATCATTCTTGGGGACTTCAATGCTAGAGTTGGCTCTGACTACATCTCCTGGGATGGAGTGATTGGAAAGCACGGTGTGGGCCACTGCAACCCAAATGGATTGCTTTTGCTTCAGACCTGTGCAGAGCACGAACTGCTGATAACCAACACAGTTTTCTGCCTCCCTACCCGTAACAGGACGTCATGGATGCACCCTCGCTCAAAGCATTGGCATCTCATCGATTATGTCATCGTCAGGAAAAGGGATAGGCAAGATGTACGTGTAACAAAGACCATGTGCGGCGCCGAGTGTTGGACAGACCATCGCCTTGTAGTCTCGAAGCTGAATATTCGAATCCAACCCAAGAGACGCCCCCAAGGCCAGAAGGCTCCAAAACGGCTCAACATCGCTAAGCTGAAAAGCATCACCACCAAACAGTCCTTTGTGGAGCTGCTGGAAGATCGTCTGGAATCCGCCTCTCTGGACAACCAGAATGTGGAGTCTGACTGGAGGACCCTGCGTGAGCTGATCTATAGTACAGCTTCAGAGACCCTGGGACCCATGACCAGAAAGCACAAAGACTGGTTTGATGAAAACTGTGATGAAATCAAGCAGCTTCTGGATGAGAAACGCCGTCTGCATCAAGCCCACCTGAGCAACCCAAAGTCCACATCAAAAAAGGATGCATACAATGACATCCGCAGGACTGTTCAGCAAAAGTTACGCCAGATGCAGGATAAGTGGCTGAGTGACAAAGCTGATGAGATCCAGGGATGTGCTGACAGGCACGATATGAAGAGGTTCTATGATGCCTTAAAAGAAGTCTGCGGCCCCACATCCTCAGGATCATCCCCCCTCCTCAGTGCAGATGGGAATACCTTGATCACCGAGAAGGAGAACATTCTCGAACGATGGGCTGAGCACTTCAACAGTGTCTTAAATCGCCCTTCCTCCATAAATGATGAAGCCATAGACCGTCTCCCACAAGTCCCCACCAACGAAGCACTGGACGATCCACCAACACTTCTTGAGACCCAGAAAGCAATCCGTCTGCTATCCAGTGGCAAAGCACCTGGCTCAGACTCCATACCAGCAGAGGTCTACAAGGATGGAGGCACTGTGCTGACTGAGAAGCTTCATCAGCTGTACTCACTCATGTGGAAAGAAGAGACGATCCCCCAGGATTTCAAAGATGCATCTATCATTCACTTGTACAAGCGAAAGGGGAACCGGCAAGCCTGTGATAACCATCGGGGCATTTCCTTGCTCTCCATCGCAGGCAAGATACTTGCCAGGATCCTACTTAACCGCCTCACAGCACACCTTGACCAAGGTCATTTGCCTGAGAGCCAATGTGGATTCCGGAAAGAGCGCGGAACCACTGACATGGTGTTTGCTGCAAGGCAGCTGCAAGAGAAATGTCAGGAGCAAAATGCTGATCTGTTCTCCACCTATATCGACCTCACTAAGGCCTTCGACACCGTGAGTAGAGAGGGACTGTGGAAGATCATGGCCAAGTACGGATGCCCTCGGAAATTTATTTCCTTGGTCAGCCAATTCCATGAAGGCATGCAGGCTCGAGTCCAGGACAATGGTGAAACATCTGCTCCTTTTGCTGTCACAAATGGTGTCAAGCAAGGCTGCGTCTTGGCTCCAACGCTGTTCAGCCTCATGTTCTCTGCAATGCTTACTGATGCCTTCAGAGATGGCGATGTTGGAATCGGCCTAAAGTACCGAACAGATGGCAAGCTGTTTAACCTCAGAAGGCTTCAAGCAAAAACGAAGGTCATGACAGACATCATCAGAGACTTTTTGTTTGCTGATGATTGTGCCCTCAACGCTGGATCTGAAGCTGACATGCAACTCAGCGTCGACAAGTTTGCCACTGCCAGCAGGAACTTCGGCCTTACCATCAGCACGAGGAAAACTGAAGTTCTCCATCAGCCAGCCCCAGGGAAACCCTACGTTGAGCCCAACATCACAGTCAACGGTCAGAGACTCAGTGCGGTGGAGCGGTTCACATACCTTGGCAGCACACTGTCACGAAATGTGACAATCGACGATGAAGTGAACGTCAGGATTGCAAGAGCAAGCGCAGCTTTTGGTAGACTCAATGCAAATGTCTGGAACAGAAGAGGCATTAGTCTTGAGACCAAGCTAAAGGTCTACAGAGCAGTAGTTCTCCCCACACTACTGTACGCCTGCGAAACTTGGACAGTGTACCAACGACATGCCAAGAAGCTGAACCACTTCCACACAACATGCCTCAGGAAGCTACTGAACATCAAGTGGCAAGACAAGACCCCTGACACAGAGGTGCTCGCAAAAGCCACCCTTCCCAGCATCTTCACCATCCTGATGCAGTCCCAGCTTCGCTGGGCTGGACACGTGGCGCGCATGCCAGACCATCGGCTGCCCAAAAGGCTCTTCTATGGCGAGCTGCAACAAGGGAAGAGATCACACGGAGGTCAGAAGAAGCGCTTCAGAGATACTCTGAAAGTCTCTCTGAAAGCGTTTGATATCAACCCTGACTCCTGGGAGGAATCTGCAGTGGACCGTGACAAATGGCGCGCTGCTGTGCACAAAGGCGCCAGGTTGTGCGAGGCCAACAGGACTGCTGCAGCTGTTCAGAAGAGGCAGGCCAGAAAGTCACGGGCAAACAAGCTCCCTGACAATGATATGCCTGTCTTTGTCTGCCCCAACTGTCAGCGGACATTTCGTGCGCAGATTGGACTATTCAGCCATCTGCGCACTCACAGATAGATTCATGAGCATCCTTCCCCCCACCCCACCACCACCCTCCCCCCATCCCCCATCCCCCATCTCGATGACAACGATGGTCATCATCGATCTCGATGGACACACCACTACCACCACCATTTGAGAAAACTGAATAATATGAAAGGATAACTTCACTGACGGAGTATTCGGATAAAGCAGGGAATTAAATCTGAAAATCATTACTGAAGATTCTGTTTCAAGTAATAATGGAATCAGTTTCAGTTTCGAGTTTCACTGAGGCGTTCAAGCTGACCCATAATTATTCACTACACCATAGGTTTAGAGTCTTAACTGCTATGCATAAAATGGAACACGAAATTTCTCTCTGGGGGAGAGAGGCAGTTGTGAGAGATAACCAGTAGTAAACATGATATGACAGCAGTTTTGTCTGTGTGGGCTCCATGCGTTAATGTAAAACACACACACACACACACACACACACACACACACACAGAGGAGACAAAATGCAGTCATATCAGATATCACACATACACAGGATGATTTTGATGAAGTCTGTTGGAAAGCAGTTCAATTCTGTTCTTGTGTGATGTATTTACTTATATGTTCATTTGTCCAATGCTGTTTTGGGTTCAATTCTGTTCCTGTGTATTGTACTGACTTATCAATTCTGTTCCTGTGTATTGTACTGACTTATCAATTCTGTTCCTGTGTATTGTACTGACTTATCAATTCTGTTCCTGTGTATTGTACTAACTTATCAATTCTGTTCCTGTGTATTGTACTGACTTATCAATTCTGTTCCTGTGTATTGTACTGACTTATCAATTCTGTTCCTGTGTATTGTACTGACTTATCAATTCTGTTCCTGGGTATTGTACTGACTTATCAATTTTGCCCGGTGTATTGTACTGACTTATCAATTCTGTTTGTGTATTGTACTGACTTATCAATTCTGTTCCTGTGTATTGTACTGACTTATCAACTCTGTTCCTGTGTATTGTACTGACTTATCAATTCTGTTCCTGTGTATTGTACTGACTTATCAATTCTGTTCCTGTGTATTGTACTGACTTATCAATTCTGTTCCTGTGTATTGTACTGACTTATCAACTCTGTTCCTGTGTATTGTACTGACTTATCAATTCTGTTCCTGTGTATTGTACTGACTTATCAATTCTGTTCCTGTGTATTGTACTGACTTATCAATTCTGTTTCTGTGTATTGTACTAACTTATCTATTTGTCCAATGCTGTTTATGGTTCTGTTTGACACATACCTGAGGCAGGTACCTAGCCTTTATAGGCAGGACCTGAACATTGGCTTTATGGCGAGGTCAGACACCGGCTAGTTTGGAATTTTTGTGGGTTTTTTTTCAATCAGATGTAGGTCAGCATTAATTTTATGGATCAGTCTGCATACTCTGACACCTTGAATCTGAAACTGAAGCATGTGTGTTGCCAGGTCAGTAGTCAGGAAACCTAATCCTTTTCTTTATTTCTCACAGACAATTTCATCAAGGACAAGATAAATATGAAAAAAATGAATAAATAAATAAGTAAGTAAATTAATAGAGTGCGTAAACAGAAGTGAAGCAACACTCCAGTGTTTAATGGAGGTACAGTGCAGTGTGTTGGTGGCTGTCCAGTGTTTAATGGAGGTACTGTGTAGTGTGTTGGTGGCTGTCCAGTGTTTAATGGAGGTACTGTGCAGTGTGTTGGTGGCTGTCCAGTGTTTAATGGAGGTACAGTGCAGTGTGTTGGTGGCTGTCCAGTGTTTAATGGAGGTACTGTGTAGGAGTGTGTTGGTGGCTGTCCAGTGTTTAATGGAGGTACTGTGTAGTGTGTTGGTGGCTGTCCAGTGTTTAATGGAGGTACAGTGTAGTGTGTTGGTGGCTGTCCAGTGTTTAATGGAGGTACAGTGCAGTGTGTTGGTGGCTGTCCAGTGTTTAATGGAGGTACAGTGCAGTGTGTTGGTGGCTGTCCAGTGTTTAATGGAGGTACTGTGTAGTGTGTTGGTGGCTGTCCAGTGTTTAATGGAGGTACTGTGCAGTGTGTTGGTGGCTGTCCAGTGTTTAATGGAGGTACAGTGCAGTGTGTTGGTGGCTGTCCAGTGTTTAATGGAGGTACTGTGTAGAGTGTGTTGGTGGCTGTCCAGTGTTTAATGGAGGTACTGTGCAGTGTGTTGGTGGCTGTCCAGTGTTTAATGGAGGTACAGTGCAGTGTGTTGGTGGCTGTCCAGTGTTTAATGGAGGTACAGTGCAGTGTGTTGGTGGCTGTCCAGTGTTTAATGGAGGTACTGTGTAGGAGTGTGTTGGTGGCTGTCCAGTGTTTAATGGAGGTACAGTGCAGTGTGTTGGTGGCTGTCCAGTGTTTAATGGAGGTACAGTGCAGTGTGTTGGTGGCTGTCCAGTGTTTAATGGAGGTACTGTGCAGTGTGTTGGTGGCTGTCCAGTGTTTAATGGAGGTACAGTGCAGTGTGTTGGTGGCTGTCCAGTGTTTAATGGAGGTACTGTGTAGGAGTGTGTTGGTGGCTGTCCAGTGTTTAATGGAGGTACTGTGTAGGAGTGTGTTGGTGGCTGTCCAGTGTTTAATGGAGGTACTGTGCAGTGTGTTGGTGGCTGTCCAGTGTTTAATGGAGGTACAGTGCAGTGTGTTGGTGGCTGTCCAGTGTTTAATGGAGGTACAGTGCAGTGTGTTGGTGGCTGTCCAGTGTTTAATGGAGGTACTGTGTAGGAGTGTGTTGGTGGCTGTCCAGTGTTTAATGGAGGTACTGTGCAGTGTGTTGGTGGCTGTCCAGTGTTTAATGGAGGTACAGTGCAGTGTGTTGGTGGCTGTCCAGTGTTTAATGGAGGTACTGTGTAGGAGTGTGTTGGTGGCTGTCCAGTGTTTAATGGAGGTACAGTGCAGTGTGTTGGTGGCTGTCCAGTGTTTAATGGAGGTACAGTGCAGTGTGTTGGTGGCTGTCCAGTGTTTAATGGAGGTACTGTGTAGGAGTGTGTTGGTGGCTGTCCAGTGTTTAATGGAGGTACTGTGCAGTGTGTTGGTGGCTGTCCAGTGTTTAATGGAGGTACAGTGCAGTGTGTTGGTGGCTGTCCAGTGTTTAATGGAGGTACTGTGTAGGAGTGTGTTGGTGGCTGTTCAGTGTTTAATGGAGGTACAGTGCAGTGTGTTGGTGGCTGTCCAGTGTTTAATGGAGGTACTGTGTAGGAGTGTGTTGGTGGCTGTCCAGTGTTTAATGGAGGTACAGTGCAGTGTGTTGGTGGCTGTTCAGTGTTTAATGGAGGTACTGTGCAGTGTGTTGGTGGCTGTCCAGTGTTTAATGGAGGTACTGTGCAGTGTGTTGGTGGCTGTCCAGTGTTTAATGGAGGTACAGTGTAGTGTGTTGGTGGCTGTCCAGTGTTTAATGGAGGTACAGTGTAGTGTGTTGGTGGCTGTCCAGTGTTTAATGGAGGTACAGTGCAGTGTGTTGGTGGCTGTCCAGTGTTTAATGGAGGTACTGTGCAGTGTGTTGGTGGCTGTCCAGTGTTTAATGGAGGTACAGTGCAGTGTGTTGGTGGCTGTCCAGTGTTTAATGGAGGTACAGTGCAGTGTGTTGGTGGCTGTCCAGTGTTTAATGGAGGTACTGTGTAGGAGTGTGTTGGTGGCTGTCCAGTGTTTAATGGAGGTACTGTGTAGTGTGTTGGTGGCTGTCCAGTGTTTAATGGAGGTACAGTGCAGTGTGTTGGTGGCTGTCCAGTGTTTAATGGAGGTACTGTGCAGTGTGTTGGTGGCTGTCCAGTGTTTAATGGAGGTACAGTGCAGTGTGTTGGTGGCTGTCCAGTGTTTAATGGAGGTACAGTGTAGTGTGTTGGTGGCTGTCCAGTGTTTAATGGAGGTACAGTGCAGTGTGTTGGTGGCTGTCCAGTGTTTAATGGAGGTACAGTGTAGTGTGTTGGTGGCTGTCCAGTGTTTAATGGAGGTACAGTGCAGTGTGTTGGTGGCTGTTCAGTGTTTAATGGAGGTACAGTGTAGGAGTGTGTTGGTGGCTGTTCAGTGTTTAATGGAGGTACAGTGCAGTGTGTTGGTGGCTGTTCAGTGTTTAATGGAGGTACAGTGTAGGAGTGTGTTGGTGGCTGTTCAGTGTTTAATGGAGGTACAGTGTAGGAGTGTGTTGGTGGCTGTCCAGTGTTTAATGGAGGTACAGTGCAGTGTGTTGGTGGCTGTCCAGTGTTTAATGAAGGTACAGTGCAGTGTGTTGGTGGCTGTCCAGTGTTTAATGGAGGTACAGTGCAGTGTGTTGGTGGCTGTCCAGTGTTTAATGGAGGTACAGTGCAGTGTGTTGGTGGCTGTCCAGTGTTTAATGGAGGTACAGTGTAGGAGTGTGTTGGTGGCTGTCCAGTGTTTAATGGAGGTACTGTGCAGTGTGTTGGTGGCTGTCCAGTGTTTAATGGAGGTACTGTGCAGTGTGTTGGTGGCTGTCCAGTGTTTAATGGAGGTACAGTGTAGGAATGTGTTGGTGGCTGTCCAGTGTTTAATGAAGGTACAGTGCAGTGTGTTGGTGGCTGTCCAGTGTTTAATGGAGGTACAGTGCAGTGTGTTGGTGGCTGTCCAGTGTTTAATGGAGGTACAGTGCAGTGTGTTGGTGGCTGTCCAGTGTTTAATGGAGGTACAGTGCAGTGTGTTGGTGGCTGTTCAGTGTTTAATGGAGGTACTGTGTAGGAGTGTGTTGGTGGCTGTCCAGTGTTTAATGGAGGTACAGTGTAGTGTGTTGGTGGATGTTCAGTGTTTAATGGAGGTACAGTGCAGTGTGTTGGTGGCTGTTCAGTGTTTAATGGAGGTACAGTGCAGTGTGTTGGTGGCTGTCCAGTGTTTAATGGAGGTACAGTGCAGTGTGTTGGTGGCTGTCCAGTGTTTAATGGAGGTACAGTGCAGTGTGTTGGTGGCTGTCCAGTGTTTAATGGAGGTACAGTGCAGTGTGTTGGTGGCTGTCCAGTGTTTAATGGAGGTACTGTGCAGTGTGTTGGTGGCTGTCCAGTGTTTAATGGAGGTACTGTGTAGGAGTGTGTTGGTGGCTGTCCAGTGTTTAATGGAGGTACTGTGTAGGAGTGTGTTGGTGGCTGTCCAGTGTTTAATGGAGGTACTGTGCCGTGTGTTGGTGGCTGTCCAGTGTTTAATGGAGGTACTGTGCAGTGTGTTGGTGGCTGTCCAGTTTTTAATGGAGGTACTGTGCAGTGTGTTGGTGGCTGTCCAGTGTTTAATGGAGGTACTGTGCAGTGTGTTGGTGGCTGTCCAGTGTTTAATGGAGGTACTGTGCAGTGTGTTGGTGGCTGTCCAGTGTTTAATGGAGGTACAGTGTAGGAGTGTGTTGGTGGCTGTCCAGTGTTTAATGGAGGTACTGTGTAGGAGTGTGTTGGTGGCTGTCCAGTGTTTAATGGAGGTACAGTGCAGTGTGTTGGTGGCTGTCCAGTGTTTAATGGAGGTACAGTGTAGGAGTGTGTTGGTGGCTGTCCAGTGTTTAATGGAGGTACTGTGTAGTGTGTTGGTGGCTGTCCAGTGTTTAATGAAGGTACAGTGCAGTGTGTTGGTGGCTGTCCAGTGTTTAACGGAGGTACAGTGTAGTGTGTTGGTGGCTGTCCAGTGTTTAATGGAGGTACAGTGCAATGTGTTGGTGGCTGTCCAGTGTTTAATGGAGGTACTGTGTAGCTGTGTTGGTGGCTGTCCAGTGTTTAATGGATGTACTGTGTAGGAGTGTGTTGGTGGCTGTCCAGTGTTTAATGGAGGTACTGTGCAGTGTGTTGGTGGCTGTCCAGTGTTTAATGGAGGTACTGTGTAGGAGTGTGTTGGTGGCTGTCCAGTGTTTAATGGAGGTACTGTGTAGGAATGTGTTGGTGGCTGTCCAGTGTTTAATGGAGGTACAGTGTAGTGTGTTGGTGGCTGTCCAGTGTTTAATGGAGGTACTGTGTAGTGTGTTGGTGGCTGTCCAGTGTTTAATGGAGGTACTGTGCAGTGTGTTGGTGGCTGTCCAGTGTTTAATGGAGGTACTGTGTAGGAATGTGTTGGTGGCTGTCCAGTGTTTAATGGAGGTACTGTGTAGGAATGTGTTGGTGGCTGTCCAGTGTTTAATGGAGGTACAGTGTAGTGTGTTGGTGGCTGTCCAGTGTTTAATGGAGGTACTGTGCAGTGTGTTGGTGGCTGTCCAGTGTTTAATGGAGGTACTGTGTAGGAATGTGTTGGTGGCTGTCCAGTGTTTAATGGAGGTACTGTGTAGGAATGTGTTGGTGGCTGTCCAGTGTTTAATGGAGGTACTGTGTAGGAATGTGTTGGTGGCTGTCCAGTGTTTAATGGAGGTACTGTGTAGGAATGTGTTGGTGGCTGTCCAGTGTTTAATGGAGGTACTGTGTAGGAATGTGTTGGTGGCTGTCCAGTGTTTAATGGAGGTACAGTGTAGGAGTGTGTTGGTGGCTGTCCAGTGTTTAATGGAGGTACAGTGTAGTGTGTTGGTGGCTGTCCAGTGTTTAATGGAGGTACTGTGTAGGAATGTGTTGGTGGCTGTCCAGTGTTTAATGGAGGTACAGTGTAGTGTGTTGGTGGCTGTCCAGTGTTTAATGGAGGTACTGTGCAGTGTGTTGGTTGCTGTCCAGTGTTTAATGGAGGTACTGTGTAGTGTGTTGGTGGCTGTCCAGTGTTTAATGGAGGTACAGTGTAGTGTGTTGGTGGCTGTCCAGTGTTTAATGGAGGTACTGTGTAGGAGTGTGTTGGTGGCTGTCCAGTGTTTAATGGAGGTACAGTGCAGTGTGTTGGTGGCTGTCCAGTGTTTAATGGAGGTACTGTGCAGTGTGTTGGTGGCTGTCCAGTGTTTAATGGAGGTACTGTGTAGGAGTGTGTTGGTGGCTGTCCAGTGTTTAATGGAGGTACTGTGCAGTGTGTTGGTGGCTGTCCAGTGTTTAATGGAGGTACTGTGCAGTGTGTTGGTGGCTGTCCAGTGTTTAATGGAGGTACTGTGTAGGAATGTGTTGGTGGCTGTCCAGTGTTTAATGGAGGTACAGTGCAGTGTGTTGGTGGCTGTCCAGTGTTTAATGGAGGTACAGTGCAGTGTGTTGGTGGCTGTCCAGTGTTTAATGGAGGTACTGTGCCGTGTGTTGGTGGCTGTCCAGTGTTTAATGGAGGTACTGTGCAGTGTGTTGGTGGCTGTTCAGTGTTTAATGGAGGTACTGTGCAGTGTGTTGGTGGCTGTCCAGTGTTTAATGGAGGTACTGTGCAGTGTGTTGGTGGCTGTCCAGTGTTTAATGGAGGTACTGTGTAGTGTGTTGGTGGCTGTTCAGTGTTTAATGGAGGTACTGTGCAGTGTGTTGGTGGCTGTTCAGTGTTTAATGGAGGTACAGTGTAGGAATGTGTTGGTGGCTGTCCAGTGTTTAATGGAGGTACAGTGTAGTGTGTTGGTGGCTGTCCAGTGTTTAATGGAGGTACAGTGCAGTGTGTTGGTGGCTGTCCAGTGTTTAATGGAGGTACTGTGCAGTGTGTTGGTGGCTGTTCAGTGTTTAATGGAGGTACAGTGCAGTGTGTTGGTGGCTGTCCAGTGTTTAATGGAGGTACAGTGCAGTGTGTTGGTGGCTGTCCAGTGTTTAATGGAGGTACAGTGTAGTGTGTTGGTGGCTGTCCAGTGTTTAATGGAGGTACAGTGTAGTGTGTTGGTGGCTGTCCAGTGTTTAATGGAGGTACAGTGCAGTGTGTTGGTGGCTGTCCAGTGTTTAATGGAGGTACTGTGTAGGAGTGTGTTGGTGGCTGTCCAGTGTTTAATGGAGGTACTGTGTAGGAGTGTGTTGGTGGCTGTCCAGTGTTTAATGGAGGTACTGTGTAGTGTGTTGGTGGCTGTCCAGTGTTTAATGGAGGTACTGTGTAGGAGTGTGTTGGTGGCTGTCCAGTGTTTAATGGAGGTACAGTGCAGTGTGTTGGTGGCTGTCCAGTGTTTAATGGAGGTACAGTGCAGTGTGTTGGTGGCTGTCCAGTGTTTAATGGAGGTACTGTGCAGTGTGTTGGTGGCTGTCCAGTGTTTAATGGAGGTACAGTGTAGTGTGTTGGTGGCTGTCCAGTGTTTAATGGAGGTACTGTGTAGGAGTGTGTTGGTGGCTGTCCAGTGTTTAATGGAGGTACAGGGGGCGGGTAAGGGGGCTGATATGGAGGGGGAGTAGGGGGGAGGGATGAAATGTAAAGCAGTATTTCGGGTAAAAATGCGCTATATAAATGTCCAATATCATCATTGTTGGCTTAAAAAAACAACAAAAACAACAATAACAAAAATCCAAACCAATATTTTTGCTTTATCAAGACATATATATGGTGGGTTGGTTTTTTCTTATATAGAGAATTTGTTACGCCCATCTGCTTCCGTTTTATTTTGAAGTTAATGTGGTTTATATGTTGAAACTGAAACTGGATGGTGCGGAGGGGGGCCTGGGGGGGGGGAGGAGAGTTAAATGGGTGGTGGAGGAGAAAAAGTGATGACGGGGGTGGGGGGGAATGTGTAAAGGATGTCAGCAACCAAGGCACTGGATGGGGCACATGCAGAAAGTGTTGAGTTGTGTTTTGTTGTCGTATTGTACTGTAGTGCATTGCATTGCATTGTGCTGCATTGCATTGTGTTGTATATTATATTGCATTGCATTCTACTGCATTGCACTGTATTGTATTGCATTGTTTTGTACTGTATTGTATTGTATTGCACTGTATTTATTGTACTGTACTTTACTGTATTGGATTGTATTGTATTCCATAGTATTGCTGTACTGTACTGTGTTGTATTGTATTGCACTGTATGTATTGTACTGTATTGCACTGTATTGTATTGTATGTATTGTACTGTATTGCATTGTACTGGTATTTTATTGTGCTGTATTGTATTGCATTGTATTGTACTGTCATTGTATTGTGTTGGATTGTATGCTATTGCTCTGCATTGCATTGTATTGTACCGGTATTGTATTGTATTGCATTGTATTGTACTGGTATTGTACTGTATGGTATAGTATTGCATTGTACTGTATTGTATTGCATTGTTCTGTATTGTATTGTATTGTATTGTATTGTATTGTATTGCATCATACTGTATTGCATTGCATTATATTGCATTGTACTGTATTGTATTGCATTCTACTGTATTGTATTGCATTCTACTGTATTGTATTGTATTGTACTGAATTGTAAAGTATTGCATTGTACTGTACTGTATTGCATTGTATTGTATTGTACTGTACTGTATTGTATTGTATTGTACTGTATTGTATAGTATTGCATTGTACTGTATTGTATAGTATTGCATTGTACTGAATTGTAAAGTATTGCATTGTACTGTACTGTATTGTATTGTATTGTATTGTATTGTATTGTATCACTCTATGTCACAACAGATGTCTCTGCGTTAGAAATGGCTCCACTCCTCAAGGAAAAGTGTGTCCCTATACTGCAGCTTCATTTTTTCTTCTTCTTCTTTTTCAGTTTGAAAGTGTATTTGTTTTCCTATCAAAATGGACATTTCTACAAAACTGTGCCAGTGACAACTCTTTTTGGTTGCCGTGGGCTCTTTTACATGCGCTAATGCATGCTATACACAGGACCTTGGTTTATCAACTTATACAAATGACTAAAAAACATAACATAACCAACCCCCCCCCCCCCCCCAAAAAAAAAAAAACAACCTGGTTAACAACCTCACACATGTGAAAAAGAAATCTCAAATACCTGCATGAGTACTGAGTGAAAAGGAGCCAGAGCATTTGTTGAAAAAGCAGCAAACATTTTCAAATTAAATCCATACTGCAGATATTTTCAAAAAAACAAACAAAAAAAAACAACAACAAAAAACAAGAGAGGCAAGCCCTTCAAGACTCACTTGTGATACACTTAAAAAAAAAAAAAATCCAAGCTTTTTATGTATTGAGTATAATTTCAAAATGTAATGTTTAAGATGAGAAAGATCAGTTTAAAGCAAATTAAGTCCCCTAGCATTAATTACAGAGTAATTTCCCTTTTTTACTATCTGCACAAAAACGTTTGCAAAATAAATGAAACTTCCATGCTTAGCAAAAGAAGTTCCTGTTTGAACAAAAAATGATAATAATGACTGCTCTTGTTGTTGGGTCAGAATATCAGATCAAAGTGCCAAGTTTAGAGAATACAAAAAATATAACAGTCAATGCAGTTTGCATATAATTAGGCTTCATTTTTTTTTTTTTTTTTTTTGTCCATCCCAGAGGTGCAATATTGTTTTAAACAAGATGACTGGAAAGAACTGAATTTTCCCTATTTTTATGCCTAATTTGGTGTCAACTGATAAAGTATTTGCAGATAAAATGTCAATGTTAAAGTTTACCACGGACACACAGATACACAGACACACACACAGACAACCGAACACTGGGTTAAAACATAGACTCACTTTGTTTACACAAGTGAGTCAAAAATGAATGACTTCTGAATTCACTCCCTTAGGCCATCATGTGACTGAACATGCACCGCCTGGTTCCTGCCTTGTGGCCGGTCAGAACCATTCTATTCATACGGTGAAAATATGGCTCTTAGTGCTGCAGCCTTGTGGGGCTATCTGGCCTTTGGGGTCCATCCCAATGCTGACTGTCCTAAGACCCTCTTGGCCGAGGGAGTGGGGGGATGCAACTCAGGCAAGACACTCTCCGCTGTAATCAAATTCTAGCCCAGATGGTTGGGACAGTAGTTGCCTCCTCTGGTGTTCTTACAGTGATAGTTGGACACAAATGACTATCATACATATAGCGTCAATGCAGCAAGCACGTTGGACTGGTCGTGTTCTGTCTGCTCTGGAGTTTGTGTAAATTGATTTATTCTATTACCGTAAAGTTTGGTTTATAAGCCGCGACTTTTTACTCCAGCTTCAACCTCTGCAGATTATACAGTGATGCAGCTTATCTGAGGATTTTAACGATCCCGGGAGTGTCACGTTCTCGTCTATTCTTAGCTGCCCTTCAACTCACCAAAATCATGATTTCTGTCCATCAATTTTTGGATGAGCTTCAGGATAGTGTGCTAACTGTTCACGCTTTATAAATCAAATCCGCACACATTAAAGCCTTCAGATCAGCATTCAGTTCTACTCTGCTGAAGCGTACACCCTCATCATGCCTAAAAACGCAACATTATGCCTATGATGCAGCCTTCAAATTGAAGGCGATCGACCTAGCAGACGACAGTGCAAGTGACGAACCAGCAGCGACCTCCACCTTCATGTTCATGAAGTGAAAGCGAGGCTGAATTCAGTGGATTCAGTGAGCAGGATGACGTTGAATAAATGTGACTATCCCTAAATTATGGATCTTATTTTCATTGTGTTTATTATTTTTTTGTGGCACTAGCAGTATTTTAGCTTGCTTTTCTTTGTGTTGTTCCCGCTTGTGATTGTTTCATAACCTACAGTATTGACAGCTTATCTGTAGTATTAGTATGTGTTCTGGTACCGGAAATAAGTGTGGCTTATAAGCCAGTGCGGCTTATGTATGAATAAAGTTAAATTTTTTTCCAAAATTTAGTGGGTGCGGCTTATATACCAGTGCACTCAATAGACATAACTTTACAGTATTCTGTGTTGTTGATTTTAACCTGTCCCATCATCTACGCCATTTCAGTGGCATTTCTCCCACACCCCTCATTCTGAGTCCCCATACACACCCAAACCTGGGTTTATCTGTCTTGGTCCCAGCATCGGCAGTCCACAGGGAACCATCGATGTTAGGTCGCCAGGAGGCCACACACCAGAGGAGACCCTGCACTGCTGCTGAGTCACCTCGGTGGTGTTCAGTAGATATATTTCATCATTCCGTCGTTTACAGTTAATGAGCTTTTGTACAAGTAAAGTGCTTGGAGCTCTATTTGAGAAAAAAAAACAAAAAAACAACAACACATGAATAAGTGTTCATTATCATTATCTCTCATCTGTATGTCAAGGGCCTGTAGAACCTGCATGATTTTGAGGGGTGGGGGTGGGGATGGGAAATGAAATTATGGTGCTTAGAGCTTCACCGACCACTAAGGCCATCTCAAGGCTATCGCCGCGTTAATAACTACTACAAGGGTAAAAAAAATAAACAATTAAAACGAGTCACCACTTCAAACTTTCCACTCCAAAGTTTAAAAAAAAAAAAATTCCATAGTTTAAAACCTTCAAATCTGGTTAAAAATGTTCACTTCTTTTAAGAAGTCCATCAGCGCCAACGGAGGGACATCACGAAACAAGGTCTTCAAAGAAACCGCGTGTAATGTCTGTGTCTAACGTCATGCAGATCCCAACAGTCAAGGGGCACGTGTTTCACGGTGAGAGGCTCATCACAGGGAATACACCGAGGGGCCTCTTCCCCCTTCAACAAGTAAGAATGAGTAAAAAAAGTGTGCCCCGCACGCAGTCTGCACAGCACAGACTCCTCCTTTCTGTTCTTCACCCCTGAAGGGAGGGTCTCTTTTAGGTCTGGATGGATATGAAAGAGCTTGTTGTCCGTCTGGGGATAGGGGTGGGGTGGGGATGAGGTCAGGGGTGGGGGTGGGGGTTACACACCAACGTGACGCTGCTTTCCTGAAACACCATGTCAAAAGTGACGGATGAGCTTGGAGGCTGTGTTTGAAAAAGAAGGAGCTAAGTAAAAGGTGAATTTTTTGTTTTCTTGATATATGTTGTTCTTTAGACACTGGTTTCCTGAGACCTTCAAAGTCAGAATCGGAGTTGCTGTTTGAAAGAAGTGTTTCAATATTCACTTATCTAACCCAGACCACAGAAAATGTGCAAAAACAATTCCCAATACAGAACTTGAGGCATGCACAGAATTTTGGATTGATCTAGTAAAAAAAAAAAAAAAAAAAAAAAAAAAAAGAAAAAGAAGAAAAAAAACCAAAAAAAACTTCAAAGGAAGTTCAAACTGGAAAAAGTGGGACTACACTTTCCTGTAACCGTTCATGTGAGACTCAGAATTCAGATTTCTCAGGTTCCTTTCATTCAGTTGTTGTAGACAAATGTCCAGCAGACAAGTGGACAGAGCATACAGTTGTAGTGGACAATCAGAGGGGTGAGTCTTTAGAGCCGTGCACATACTCGCCCACACCCCCGAAAACAGAGTATAGCTGCCTACATGGCGCTGTAAAAACGGTCATACACATAAAAGCCCACTCATGTACATACCAGTGAACGTGGGAGTTGCAGCCCATGAACGCTGAAGAAGAAGAAGAATACTCACCCTCACAGCCATCCACACACGGACACCAACACCAACGCAGCCGCCATTTCATCCCCGTCATCACCTCCATCATCGTCATCGTCAAGCATCGCTCTTCCTTCTCCCTCTGAAACAAGCCTCACAGCAAAGGGTAAGCTACCTGTTCATTGGCTAAAAAAAAACACTTCTTCTTTCTTTCTTTTTTTCTCCTTCTTGCAGCGATGTCCGTTGTTTTGCCGTTAGTGTCCACACCAAAAAAGATACCACCAGCTGTGTTCACACGTCAGGTTCACTGTGAACAAGCAATGGTACCCTTTCCCATGTGAACTTTTCTCGCTTCTCCGTGATCACTGAGTGCCGCTCTCTCACGACTGAGAGCGCTCAGAGGACGTGAATGAAAAGCCCGGTGAGTAGGATTGCTGAGCTGATAACTACAGTACAGGTATGTATTTTATTCAACATGGCCCATGAATATAACGCAGCCTAGCTATCTGTTTTTCTTTTTTCTTCCCCACAACCCACTCTTTTTCCCCAATGTCTTCATGCAGTGTGTGTGCTGTGTGTGCATGTGTGTGCATGTGCATGCATGTGTGTACTGAGTGTGCGTGCTGTGTGTGCATGTGTGTGCATGTGCATGCATGTGTGTACTGAGTGTGCGTGCTGTGTGTGCATGTGTGTGCATGTGCATGCATGTGTGTACTGAGTGTGCGTGCTGTGTGTGCTGTGTGTGCATGTATGCATGCATGTGTGTACTGAGTGTGCGTGCTGTGTGTGCATGTGTGTGCATGTGCATGCATGTGTGTACTGAGTGTGCGTGCTGTGTGTGCATGTGCATGCATGTGTGTACTGAGTGTGCGTTCTGTGTGTGCTGTGTGTGCATGTATGCGTGCATGTGTGTACTGAGTGTGTGTGCATGCATGTGTGTGTGTGGGCATAACAGAAATATCACATACATATACATAAATTTTATTTTTTCTTCTCATATGTCTTCATGCGCTGTTGTATGTGTACTGTGCTAGAGTATATAAGCACACATGTATGCATGTGTGTGAATGTGTGCAGTTGCACAGGTACAACTAGCTCTCAAGGTAGCAGCAGTTTGACAAGGATCGAACTCCCACACAGTGCTCACCACAGACAGCAGACACTGAACCAGGCCCAGGAAACGTCAGTGTGACCACAACGCCAGCAGCACAGCTAGGACTGGGGGGAGGAGGATGTATGTCCAGTGTCATCATTCATCTGCACAAACAAGAAGACAACTTGGTCATTTTGGCTTTTCATGGACATTTAACTGGAATTTAAATGTCCATAAAATGTCCTTGGTTTTAAACAGCAGTTTATTCTTAAAATGTCACAATACAAACACAAACAAGAAGACAAGTTTGTTATTAAGACTTGTCATGGGCATTTAACTGAAATTTAAATTTCCGTAAAATGTATTTGGCTTTAAACAGTAGCTTATCTTAAAAATGTCACAATACAAACACAATCATGAATTAAGACAGGACAGCAAGAAAGTCTTATGTAGAGTTATGTCATAAATATCGTTCACTTCTCTTTATCCTTTTTTTGTTTTTCTAAAACTGACAGTGTCTTCATTCTTTTGAGTATTATTCATTGATTTGTTATTTATCTATATCCAGCCAAATCCCAAATTGTGATGACCCAGTACACATGTGCACAGTACAAATCAGAATACCGTTCAGCACAGCCCAACGGAGGCAGCCAGGATGGTGACAACCACCTCGCTCACAGCACCAGCTGACAGAGGCTGGAGCAGGAAACAGGGAAGGTAATTAGGCAACAGGGCAGGTAGCTAGGAAACAGGGCAGGTAGCTAGGAAACAGAGATGGTAATTAGGAAACAGGGCAGGTAACTAGGAAATAGAGCAGGTAACTAGGAAACAGAGATGGTAACTAGGAAACAGGGCAGGTAACTAGGAAACAGAGATGGTAACTAGGAAACAGAGCAGGTAACTAGGAAACAGGGCAGGCAACTAGGCAACAGGGCAGGTAACTAGGAAACAGGATCAGCATAAAATCCACATGACAGTCAAGACCCACATCTTTCTTCATTTATTTATCTATCTGTTTATCTATTCATTTATCTATTATCTTATTCTATTTCTTTAAGAAAGCTGTCCCCAAGAGCTGCAGCAGTCAGACTCCCTCCATCAAACAAGTTCACAGCAACCAGCTGTTGTCCAGTCAACCAGCACAGCATCACACCCTCCCATCACAACACCTCCGCAAGACACACACATACACATACGTCATGGACATGCAAAACCATTCGCACAGACCCACGCTTTGATACACAACCGACAGACCTAAAGCAATCTGGTGAGCACTTCTTCTGTGCACTGCCCCAGTATCAGTAACTCAAAGAGGCGTCACTGTGTTCGGACAAATCCATATACACTACACCACATCTACCAAGCAGATGCCTGACCAGCAGCGTAACCCAACGTGCTTAATCAGTGCCCCAATGACTCTTTACAGAAATAATGGAGAGGAAGAAGAAGAAGAAGAAGAAGAAGGAAGAGGAGTAGAAGAAGAAGAAGGAAGAGGAGGGGAAGGAGAAGAAAGAGAAGTATATACACAGAACCTTCCCCCCCCCCCCCCCCCCGTCCCCCTAAAAAATGAAAGAAAAGAAAAGAGTTCACCTGAGCTGCCCAGAAGTCCCACGGAACAGTTGACAAAACCAATCACCAGCCACTGACTTCCTCACACACCTCACACCACCCTCGGCAAACCTCAAATGACGGGGAACCCATGTGTGGGGCCAAGTTATTGCCCTCACTGTTTGCTCATCCCTTCTTTTTCTCTCCCCCTGCCTCCCCTCCCCCCCCACCTCCGCCCCACCCCCTACCTGCCCCCAGTTTTGTTGACTCCCCAATGCCTCATCCAGGGGGAGACGACCACAGGTGGTCACGGACAGATCTAGGGATGTGGTCAGAAGACACGTTTGTCCTGGGGGACTTTCCTGGTTTGGGTGGAGCTGACTCACGGTGTGCGCCGCCTGCTCATCCTGCCGGAATGCGGCAAACAAAGGGAGATCACCACCTGCCGGCTGAAAGTGGCAAAGACCTCGGCAAACAGATTAATACCTCTGGCTAGATGCTGATGCTGCTTGCAGGTGAAAAGTGGGTCTGTGTGTCTGTGTGCTCAACTCCTATTTCCTCGTCTTCCTTTCTGCTTTTCTTTTCCTTCCTGAGGCTCAGCTGTTGTCTTACTGCCTTATCTTTCTTTATTTTTTTCTTCTTTCTTTTTTTTTCTCTGCTGCTTCTTATTGCTTGAGAGAATTATAATGGTGTCACCTATGTGTTAGCTATAAGCTGTGTTCATCTTCTTCCAGGGCAAAAGGATTGTAATGCTGTTATCTATGTTTAGCCGGCTAAGTATCTATCTTCATCTCCTTCCTCAGCATGGGAATTACAAAGCTGTCACGTATGTTTCACGACTCCATCTATCTTCTTATTCCCCCCACACCCCCCAACCCCCACCCCCCTCTCACACACACACCGTACCCTTCAACGGAGACACCTACAACGATATGACCTATTTTTTCTTTGAATTATTACAGCAAGAATGCACTGTTGCACTTCAGGTGATAGAAACATTTAGAAATAGTTTCAACTTGGATTCAAAACTCTCTCTCTCTCACTCACTCACTCACACACACACACAAACACACACACACACACACATGGTAAAATAAAAAGAACTATGTCAGTAATTATGCCACATATACAGCTGAGAGATGTGAGAAACAATTCACAGCGGGTAACACGTATTATCTAAACCGTTCTAAATCACAATGCACACCCAAGTGTTATCAGCAGGAACACTGTATGGAGTGACCACCTTCATTCCTGGAGTGTTTTAACTCACTCAGTACGGCCAGTCCTCTCTTCTCCTCTACACAGATCCCTCGGATGTCCAGTGGGTGTCTGAATGACCCAACCTTTAGCTTCCGTCGTCAGAATTGTGGTATTCTTTGTCAACATTCACCTCTTCAGTATAAGAGCCTTCCACTTGCAATATTTTGATGACGTTAATTGGGGTGAAACGCTGTTAACGTCGTCTCTTTCGCCGTTCGTATGGAGAGTGTTAACCATGACCTTCGTTTTGACTCGTTGGCGTAAGGTGGAGAGTGGCCACTTCAAGGCCCACAATTGTGAAAAAAAAAAAGAAGAAAAAAAAAGAAAAGCAACATCATTATCCTGTCACAATTAATTCTGAAACCAATTTTAGAGTTTATACAACATTCAGTCTTGCCCCAAGACTCAATAAAACTACAGATAAACATCATATCATATTATAAGTTATTACCAAGAAAGCAAGGAAACACTTACGACATCACACCAGAGCACCAGACAGAGTGATCGAGAGAGAGAGAGAGAATGGTGAGACAAACAGAAAGCGATAGTAGAAGGAAAAAAACCCAGTGTGTTTGCTGGATCAGTAAGGTGGGCGGGCGTCAGCATAAAGGGAGCTAATTTTAGATCTCTTAAAATAAATATTGTAAAAAAAAAAAAAAATAAAAAAAGAAAAAAAAAGAAAGAGAAAAACTGGGTTATCAGTGGCATTGTTTAGTTGTTCAGCTTTGCATCTGAATAGTCCGTGTGTGTGTGTGTGTGTGTGTGTGTGTGTGTGTGTTTGCTGAAAGACAAGTGAGAGTGTGTGTGTGTGTGTGTTTGAGCTGAGAGAGAGAGAGAGAGAGAGAGAGAGAGAGAGCTGTGCATGTACAGGCATGCATGTGGACTTGTGTGATCAAGAGAGAAAAGGAAACTGACAGACAGAGAGAGAGAGAGAGAGAGAGAGACAGAGAGACAGAGAGAGAGAGAGACAAATAGAGGCAAAGACAGAGAGACACACAGAGACAGAGAAACAGACATACGGAATGAAAGATATCCCTGTCAAAGGTGATAAGCAGTCCTCTCAGTTTGACTGTACTCTCTCTCTCTCCCACCCCCCAAACCCCACTTCCTCATGTATCTTCTGTGTCCCTCTCACTTTTTCTAAGCATTCCGCTGTCCTGTCATGTGACACTGTGTGTGTGTGTGTGTGTGTGTGTGTGTGTGTGTGTGTGTGGTGTGTGTGTGTGTGTGTGTGTGTGTGGTGTGTGTGTGTGTGTGTGTGTGTGTGTGTGTGTGTGTGTGTTTCTGTGCATGACACATCCTTGCATACACAAGCATTCATACACATGCATGTCTGTGTATGTGTGTGCACACACACATGGAAATGTGTGTGTGTGTGTGTGTGTGTGTGTGTGTGTGTGTGTGTGTGTGTGTGTGTGTGTGTGTGTGTGTGTGTGTGTGTGTGTGTGTGTTATCTTCAGTTTAACATCTATTCACTATAAGTGTTTTTAGACGGAAAGGAGAAAAGTAGTGGATAAAGGAAAGGGAATGCATGTGAATATTAGTGTAAAAAAGTGTTCATGTTATGTATCAGAGGAAAGGTATATTATTATAAGAAAAAGTCTAAAGAGATTGTGGCGTGTATTGAATGAGGTGTCATGGGAGGGAGGATATGTATATGCATATCAACAAGTATGAACCTACAACAATGTAAATATAAATAACAACATTAATTATAATACATCAAAGGAGGATACCAACTGGACTGGAGTTTAAAATTTCTGAAAACATTCTAAGCAATGAATAATCATTTAAAATCTCTTCAGTGGCTAATGAAATATTGGAAGAAAAGTCATACACAAAGTGTGTGTGTGTGTGTGTGTGTGTGTGTGTGTGCACATGCATACATGTGAACTCGAGCATGAAAACATACATTCCGTGTCCCATTCACATGCTTGGGAATTATGAGTGCAAAATATTTGTGACTGTTTGCAATGTATGCCACAGATAACTGCACACACTTCCATGCATAACACATAAACGTGTCAAAGCTGATTTACCTCAGTGTTGCTAGTTTTTTTCAGTTCAGCACACACACATATGTCATGTTACAAGACAACATATGAGTCCCTTGCTCAGTCGACTACATCAACACCTAAAATAAGACACAGTCCCCCGCACCCTCACACCCCCATCCCCACAATCTCCTCCCCACACCCACACCCATCTCCTATCAACCCACCAGGATGTGCAATAAAATAGGTACAACACTACGCCCTACTTTCCTCGCACGCACACACTCTGGGTTTTATCCAAGTTATAAACAGAGCCCACTTTCTGTGTCCTCCATGCATGGGTTGTTTCCCTTCCCCCCCCGTCAAGGGGAACAATGTTTGCCCAGCGCAGTTCAAAAATCTTTCTGAGCACGGTAAACCAGGTATAGACCACAACCTGACAGCTTTCTGAGCACGGTAAACCAGGTATAGACTACCACGGTAAACCAGGTATAGACTACCACGGTAAACCAGGTATAGACTACCACGGTAAACCAGGTATAGACCACAACCTGACAACTTTCGGAGCACGGTAAACCAGGTATAGACCACAACCTGACAACTTTCGGAGCACGGTAAACCAGGTATAGACCACAACCTGACAACTTTCTGAGCACGGTAAACCAGGTATAGACCACAACCTGACAACTTTCTGAGCACGGTAAACCAGGTATAGACCACAACCTGACAGCTTTCTGAGCAGGGTAAACCAGGTATAGACCACAACCTGACAGCTTTCTGAGCACAGTAAACCAGGTATAGACCACAACCTGACAGCTTTCTGAGCACAGTAAACCAGGTATAGACTACAACCTGACAGCTTTCTCAGCACTGACTAATGGACTGACTGCTCTGCTGTAAAAGCTTTGTGCACAGATCCATGCAAGGGCAATAACTCCCATGCAGTGAATTATCTGCCCCCACACCTGCCGACAGCTGCCAACAGCTTGTCGCTTTTATCGTCGGTTTTGTTATTCGCTTTCTCCTCCTTTCACCGTTGACAACGAGGGAAAGCTGATGTGAATGCACAAAAAACAAAAAAACCACCAACCATACATAAAAGCTAAAAGGTCCCCTCGCCTTTCAATGGCCATCAGAACAGTGAATTGAAACCCACTGTCTCTTGTGCTCAGTATACCAAAGCCCGGCCCACTCCTCTTCTTCCATCTCTTTAACCTTCCCCACACTCCACTGTTGGCTGCCGTTCTTTCTCTGTCTCTGGACCTTGTATTTGGAATGAACTTCCTCTCTCGCTTCATCAGGTCTCAGGTATACCAAAGCCCGGCCCACTCCTCTTCTTCCATCACTTTAACCTTCCCCACACTCCACTGTTGGCTGCCGTTCTTTCTCTGTCTCTGGACCTTGCATTTGGAATGAACTTCCTCTCTCGCTTCGTCAGGTCTCCGCACTCAGCTCTTTCATGTCTGGCCTTAAAACCCACCTCTTCTTCACAAGATAGCCTCCCTATATCCCCAAACCAGCAGTTCCCCAAACCAGCAGTTCCATGTAATGACAGGACTTCCTTCTTCTTCATCCCTTTTTTTTTTTTTTTTTTTTACAAGAAGAAACCCTACACCAACCTGTGACACAAAAACAAAACAAACAAAAAAACCCAACCACACACACAATAATTGCATGATCATGTGCCAAAGAATAAAGCCGAACAAACAACAACAACAACAAAAAAGGCCACCAATTCATA